>NC_054709.1:27706293-27856293 GCF_016097555.1 Gigantopelta aegis | reverse complement strand
ACTGCCCCGTGAAAATCATGGATGACCAGATGGATTGTGTGCTATTTTCTTGACAACTCTTCACAAGGTTTGTTTGGGGCCGGCTGTCAAAATAGGGCCTAGTTGATAAGAAAACCCTCTGTCGCCACTTCATAGGCTACTCTTTTCGATTAGCAGCAAGGGATCTTTTATGTGCACCATCCCACAGACAGGGTAATACATACCACAGCCTTTGTTATATCAGACTTGGTGCACTGGCTGGAACGAGAAATAGCCCAATGTGCCCACCGACGGGGATCAATCCCAGACCGACCAAGATCGAGGGACGTGAAATGATGTAAAGTTCGAAAATTAAATTGAAACAAGAATTCTGTGAAATTAATTGTCTCGCCTGCTATAAATCTGTTTGGTGTTGCTCATAGTCGTATCCAGAAATAATAAAACAACAAAAAACTTTGTTACTTTCAAAATGAAATCCAACACAGCATTTTATTGATGCAGGACGGGACATATAGACCAGTGGTAGAGCGCTCGCTTGGTGCACAGTCGGTTTAGGTTCGATCCCCATCGGTGGGCTCATTGGGTTATTTCTCGTTCCAGCCAGTGCACCACGACTGGTATATCAAAGGCCGTGGTATGTACTATCATGTCTGTGGGATGGTGTATATAAAAGATCCCGTGCTACTCATTGAAAATGTGGCGGGTTTCCTCTCTAAGACTATATATCAAAATTAGCAAATGTTTGATATCTAACAGCCGATGATTAATAAATCAATATGCTCTAGAGGTGTCGTTAAACAAAACAAACTTTTAACTTATTTTAACTTTTAAAAATGTCTTTGTTGGGTTTTTTATTATGCAATCAGCAATCTTCTCCATTTACCTGCATTTACCTGCCCATTGTTTAGAAATTAACTTATTGGTTTTATTTGCTGTACCTGTTACATCAGAACTGTTATCTATGTGTAAACCATATCATCTTCTATCTATATTGACTTATTGGGGTTTTTCTGTACCTGTTACATCAGAACTGTTATCTGTGTGTAAACCATATCATCTTCTATCTATATTGACTTATTGGGGTTTTCTGTACCTGTTACATCAGAACTGTTATCTATGTGTAAACCATATCATCTTCTATCTATATTGACTTATTGGGGGTTTTCTGTACCTGTTACATCAGAACTGTTATCTATGTGTAAACCATATCATCTTCTATCTATATTAACTTATTGGTTTTATTTGCTGTACCTGTTACATCAGAACTGTTATCTATGTGTAAACCATATCATCTTCTATCTATATTGACTTATTGGGGTTTTTCTGTACCTGTTACATCAGAACTGTTATCTATGTGTAAACCATATCATCTTCTATCTATATTAACTTATTGGTTTTATTTGCTGTACCTGTTACATCAGAACTGTTATCTGTGTGTAAACCATATCATCTTCTATCTAATATAATTGATGATATGTCAGGGCATTTCTGTTTTCTTTTCCCTTTCAACTTGTCTTTTTTTAATCATTTAATTAACCTTCTTCATTTACCTGCAGTTACCTGCCCATTGTTTAGAAATTAACTCATAGTTTTTTTTTCTGTACTGGTTACATCAGAACTGTTATCTATGTGTAAAACACATGATCTTCTATCTAACATAGTTATAGACATGTCGGGAAATTTCTATTTTCTTTTACTTTCAAATTGTCTTTTTTTATTTTATCTAATCAACCTTCTCTTACCTGCAGATACCTGTCTATTATTTAGAAATTAACTCATTGTTTTTGTTGTATCTGTTACATCACAACTGTTACTTAGATATGTCAGGGCATTTATGTTTTCTTTTTCCTTTTAAATTGTCTTCTTTTTTATTATCTAACAGCCTTCTCCACTTACCTGTATTTACCTGTCCATTATTTACATTTCATCACTACACCATTAGGAAAGAAGTTTTCTTTTCTTCACCATTTTAAATTGCCTGCATTTAGTACATTCCCTCAGGTGTATCTCATATACAGACCTGCTGAACTCCATAAATAAAAAAGTGAAACTCCTAAAAAGATATCTTTCTAAACGTCTTCTCCTAATGACTTAATTTACAAGAAACCCTGAGGATATGTAACCACTGAAATTAACATGTCTGGGTTTTTTCTGTACCTGTTATGTCACAACTGTTATAGATGTATATGTCTAAACCACATGAAGGGTTTATTTTCAAAACGCTATACACACCAATTAAAGGCACAGACACTACTTCTAATCCGTAAAAAATAGACACTTAAAGGGACATTCCTGAGTTTGCTGTATTGTAAGATATTTCCAACTAATAAAATATTTCTACGATTAAACTTACATATTAAATATATTTTCTTGTTTAGAATATTAGTGTCTGTATATTCAATGTGTTTCTGGTCATCTTAATATTTGTAAGAAGCCCAAACTGGATTTTGTCTTCAAATAATTTCGTACGTACAAAACAAATATATTTTAGAAAATAAAATGAAATTTAACCTAGTACAAATATTGTAACGATAAGAAACGCATTTAATATACAGACACTAATATTTTATGCAGAAAAATATATTTGATATGTAATTACAATCGTTAAAAAGTCTCTGTTAGTTGATAACATCTTAAAAATTGCAGCAAACTCAGGAATGTCCCTTTAATATACATGTATATATTTTTTTTTTTTATTTAACTTTTTTTTTTTTTAAAGAATACACAGGTACAAGATTAATAGTAAATGTTGTCCTACCACAAATCATGTTTTAATTCACTGAATACTGTAAGTTAAAGTTTGTTTTGTTTAACAACACCACTAGAGCACATTGATATATTAATCATCGGCTATTGGATGTCATACATTTGGTAATTTTCACATTATAGTCTTGGAGAGGAAACCCGCTACAGTTTTCCATTAGTAACAAAGGATCTTTTATATGAACCATCCCACAGACATGGTCTTTGATATACCAGTTGCGGTGCACTGGCTGGACGAGAAATAGCCCATGGGGATCATATAGGCTAGCGCTTTACCCCGAATAAAGAAATGATTTGTTATATAACAAAATTCCTCTCTAAGACTATGTGTAAAAATTACCAAATGTTTGACATCCAATAGGCGATGATTATCACATCAATGTTCTCCAGTTGAGGTCATTAAACAAACAAATTTAAACTCTTTTCTTTTCTGTTTTTTAACTGATTGCCATGGGCAATTGCAGGGATTGTGTAATCATTTTCTTGTCCATTTTACCTCCCCACTTATTACAAGTTATCTCATCTTTTTTTTTCTGTACCTGTTGCATCACAACAGTTATCTATGTATAAACTACATGATCTTCTACCTAACGTAATTACATGTCTTAAAAAAACAAAACTTTTTCCTTTCTCTTTTAAACTGTCTTTTTCTTTTCTTTTCTTTTCTTTTTTGTTTTCATCATCTAATCAACCTTCTTCTCCACTTACCTGCATTTACCTGCCAATTGTTTACCTTTCATTGCCACTGGCGTAACGACACAGGTAATCAAAGCCATCACAACGAGATTGCACCACCGAACAAGGGGAGATAATTTCCTGGACAATACAGAATTGTTAACGACTCCTTTTATGTCCTGTGACTCGACCTGTCTTGAGTTACATCACTGACATGGTGTTGTCTCTTGGTCACAGTGGAGTGTGCTGGGAACTGATAACGCCTCAAAGAAAATGCTGTGTGTAACGATGACGACGTTTTACGTAACATTGATAGTGGCGATGGTGACCGTGCGGGTTAGCGGTAGTTATAATTGCAGCTACGACTTTTGTCGGTAGCTCCGTGATTGAGTGTGTCAATGTATGTGTGAAGCCGTCTTTACAAAATGTTTTTATCTTATCTTTGAATTTTTGTGAGTAGTTGAGTCTCCTGTGTTGTACTTTGTATTATTATAGCAACCATCTGTCTACACAGGGCATTTGAAAAGTCCTTCCTTCCTGCACCAACCAGTACACCATGATTGGTATATAAAAGGTGGTATGTGCTGTCCCATCTGTGGAAAACTGCATATAAAAGATCCTGGTATAAAAGGCCGTGGTATGTGCTATAAAAGATCCCGTCTGTGGGAAAACTGCATATAAAAGATCCTGGTATATGAAAGGCTGTGGAATGTACTGTCCTGTCTGTGGGAAACTGCATATAAAAGATCCTGGTATATCAAAGGTTGTGGCATGTACTGTCCTGTCTGTGGGAAATGGCATATAAAAGATCCTGGTATATCAACGGCTGTGGTATGTGCTGTCCCGTCTGGAAAACTGCATATAAAAGATCCTGGTATATCAAAGGCTGTGGCATGTACTGTCCTGTCTGTGGGAAATGGCATATAAAGGATCCAATGCTGCTAATGGAAAAATGCATCAGGTTTCTTCTAAGACTACATGTATGTGTCGAAATTACCAAATGTTTGGCATCAAATAGCCAATGATTAATAAATAAATGTGCTTTAGTGGTGTCGATAAACAACACAAACTATCTTTTGCATGGGATGGCATGGGTTGATTGTTTTCAATTTGTATACATTTTCCCCATCCAATGCACCAACCTATGACTAGTATATCAAATGCTGTGGTACGTACTGCATGAAATGCATATTTAAGATAACTTGTTGCTATTCAGTAGGAATTGCCTATGGAGTTAAAAAAATTAATTAGTTTCCTCTTACTAGCAAGACATTGACATTTATTTCTGAGCCGTTTGTTTTTGTTTTTTGTGGTTTTTAAAAACATTAAGCCAGACTGACCGGCCTCGGTGGTGTCGTGTTTAGACCATCAGTCTACAGGCTGGTAGGTACTGGGTTCGGATCCCAGTCGAGGCATGGGATTTTTAATCCAGATACTGACTCCAAACCCTGAGTGAGTGCTCCGCAAGGCTCAATGGGTAGGTGTAAACCACTTGCACCGACCAGTGATCCATAACTGGTTCAACAAAGGCCATGGTTTGTGCTATTCTGCTTTTGGGAAGCACAAATAAAAGATCCCTTGCTGCTAATCGGAAAGAGTAGCCCATGTAGTGGCGACAGCGGATTTCCTCTCAAAATCTGTGTGGTCCTTAACCTTATGTCTGACGCCATATAACCTGTAAATAAAATGTGTTGAGTGCGCCGTTAAATAAAACATTTCTTTCTTTTAAACCAGACTGAGATTATTTAAAAAAAAAAAAAAATTGTAGGAGGATGGAACGGACTATAATCTTTAAGCATTGATTCATGGGAATTTTTTAATTACACTCAGTTACAAGAGATTCAACTAGGGGAGAGCATTCAATCAACAAAATGACACGGTCTCACTTTAGTGTTTATATGTGTCATAGATGTGGATGACTATTACTACAGTGAAACACAAATTGACTAAAAGATTCAATAATCAGGAGGGCCTTTTAATCAACAAGTGATGAGGGTCTCTCGCCAGTGTTTATACACGCCGGGGATGTGTGTGGTTATTACTTGTGTGAAGACTTATTGCATTTATTTAGGAAAACACTCGGACTGGCGGAGCACCCACTTAGCAAGCACTTCAATTAAAACAAATCTCATGTGAGATTAATTTTACCCTAAGTATGATGGGATTAATATGTTTTCACAATCCAAACAGTGTGTTGAGCTGCCAAGGACACTCAAGTCTTCGTTTGCCAACGACGAAATGGCTAAACAACTGTTTGCTGTCTATTCACGAATTCTGGTATGCAGTGTTGTGTGAATTGTAATGAAATATTTGTTGGAATATTTTGTAATCGGAACGTCTTGAGGGTTTTAAGTATTGCTGACATGAAGGATATGATATTTGATCCTATAAGGAATGTGTGTTTAACTGACCACTCTTCCCCCCCCCCCCCCCCCCCCCCCAGCACATTGGGTAATCCGGAAGTAGCCATGTTGGATGTTAAACATGTGATAATTGCTGTAAGGGTTTTCGTATTATTGACATGAAGCCATCTGGTTTGTCTATGGGGATGGGATTCCACCATGGGGAAAAAGAAAAAAGAAAGAAATGTTTTATTTAACGAGGCACTCAACACATTTTATTTACAGTTATATGGAAAGAAATGTTTTATTTAACAACACACTCAACACATTTTATTTATTTATTGTTATATGGCATCGGACATATGGTTAAAGACCACACAGATATTGAGAGAGAAACCCACTGTTACCACTTCATGGGCTGCTCTTTTTCGATTAGCAGCAAGGGATCTGTTATATGCACCACCCCACAGACAGGGTAGTACATACCACAACCTTTGATATACCAGTCTTGGTGCACTGGCTGGAATGAGAAATAGCCCAATGGGCCCACCGACGGGGATCGATCCCACACCGACTCCACCATAGGAAGGCTCCTGTATAACCCCAGTAATGGTTAATGTGCGTCTAGTTCAGTTGGCAGAGTGCCTGCCTGAGGTGCTTGGGTCAGAGAACTGAACCCTCTCGCTGGACCCATTCTTCCATCTCAACCAGTGCATGACGGGTATATCAAATGCTTTGGTATGTGCTGACATGCCTGTGGGAAGGTGCATATAAAAGATCCCTTGCTGCTAATCGAAGAAATGTAGCAGGTTTTGTTAGAAGAAAACAAGTCAAAATTACCAATTGTTTGACATCCAATAGCCGATGATTAATAAATCAATGTGCTCTAGTGGTGTCATTAAACAAAACAAACCCCATTTAAATAGGCTTCATAAATTTGGCCCATATTCTTTTTCTTGTCTATCCAAATATCCATAGTTTAAAATGTGCTGAGGTGTCTGTGTATCTATATTATTGTCAGGTTTTTCACTAATTTACTATTCATCCTTCCATCCATTCATCCTTCAGTCCTTTCATTAGTCCATCAGTCCATCCATCAGTTTGTCAGTCCATCCATCCATCTAGGATTTAGTTCAGTCGGTTGATCACTCACCTGAGGTGCTTGTGTCACAGGATCACAGGATCGAACCACCTTGGTGGATCCATTCAGCTGATTGTGTTTTTTCTTGTTCCAACCAGTGCATCACAACTCGACAAAGGCCATGGCATGTACTTTCCTGTCTGTGGGAAAGTGCATATAAAAGATCCCTTACTACTACTGAAATAATGTAGCTGGTTTCCTCTCTTGACTACGAGTCAAAATTACCAAATGTTTGACATCCAATAGCTGATGATTAATAAATCAATGTGCTCTAGTGGTGTTGAAGTTTATGTTTTTTAAATCATTTATCTAATGATCCATCCAGCAATCCATCCATCCATCCATTTTCCCATCCATCCATCCATCCATTTGTCTATACAGTAATTTGTTTATTCATCCATCCTTTCATCCATCCTTTCATCCATCCGTCCATCTATCCAGTCTTTCCTTTGCCAGAAATAATCACATGGGGTTAGGGGTGGTAGTAATAAGAAAAGAAAAAGAAAACTTTACATAATATGTTTGAATTGTCTTCCAGCATACATCCTCCACCCTACCCCCCCCCCCCCCCCCCCAATATTTATGGCATGTTTCTGGGTGTGTTTTTTTTACATCTTTCTTCTGCATTGATCCATTGAATTTTGTCTTTTCGATACGTCTGGTACATAAAGCGAACTGCACAGTGTTAATGAGGTGGAAACTTCACAAGCAATTACACATCGGTTATGTTCCAAATGGGTGGTCCATGAGAGAAATGTAAAAAAAAATTAAATAATAGTTTAAGCAACCCACCTGAGCTGTTGAAATCTTGTAAAACACAAGTACGCGCTGCGATTTATTGTCATCGCAGCTGCAGATGTGTGGCATGTTTCTTTGGAAAGAGGGGCAGGATTTAGCTCAGTCGGTTGAGTGCTCGCTTGAGGTGCTTGCGTCGCAGGATCGAACCACCTCGGTGGCAGGACGTAGCCCGGTGGTACAGCATTTGCTTAATATGCGGTTGGTCTGGGATCGATCCCCATTGGTGGGCCCATTGAGCTATTTCTCGTTCCAGCCAGTGCACCATGATTGGGATATCAAAGGCCATGGTATGTGTTATCCTGTCTGTGGGATGGTGCATATAAAAGATCCCTTGCTGCTAATTGAAAAGAGTAGCCCATGAAGTTGCGACAGCAGGTTTCCTCTCTCAGTATCTGTGTGGTCCTTAACCATATGTCCTTAACCATATAACCATAAACAAAATGTGTTGAGTGCGTCATTAAATAAAACATTTTCCTTCAAACCACCACAGTGGATCTATTCAACTGATTGAGGTTTATCCCGTTCCAACCAGTGCATCATAACTTATCAAAGGCCATGGTATATGTTTTTCTGTCTGTGGGAAAGTGCATATTAAAGATCCCTTGCTGCATTAGAAAAAATGTAGCGTGTTTACTCTGATGACTACAAGTCAGAAATACCAAATGTTTGACATCCAATAGCCGATGATTAATTAATCAGTGTGCTCTAGTGGTGTCGTTAAACAAAACAAACTTTTAACCATTTGGTTTGTATGCTTGGGTTGAAGGATCAAATCAGTGGTCCCATTCTCTGATTGGATTTTTCCCATTCCAACCAGTGCCCCATGACTGGTATATCAAAGGCTGTGGTATGTGCTGTCCTGGTACATATTAAAGATCTCTTGCTGCTAATAGAAAACATTTACATAGTTTTTTGTTAAGACTACATGTCAGAATGACCAAATGTTTGATGTTATATAGCCAGTGATTGATAAATCAAAGTGTGGTATATAACGTTTATGTACATATACATATACATATATATGTTAGGTATTTAATTCATAAAGTTTATATAAATATATCGTATGCTGGGTAATTAAGATCCTTATAGATGCAATGTTAGTTTAGAAACCCGACGATATCAGTCGTCGTGATTCACCAGCAACATTCAAACTTCGATCACAATAAAGAAAAATTAATCAACTTCTTAAGCCTACATTCAACAGTGTCAACTACAAGTGTCTCCAACTGTGTTAAAAAAAAAGAAAAAAAAGAAAAAAGAAAGAAACTGCACCCCAGACACATAAATGGCGACACATTAAATGTTGATCTGCTTGCACGGCTTTTCTACTCTGCGCCCAGTTATGAATGGTTTACGAAACTACTTCAGTGTCAAGTCACTGAATGAACATTTCTCTTCTATATCTAATGGTTCATAATGTGGGTTCATTCTGGCCGTGTTTACACAACATTAGTTTCCGTGTATGGAGTGATTCGCGAGTCTGCGTCCAGCCCTATAACGAAGATAGTGCAAACAGGTAGACGGAGACACTGTGTTTAGGAGACTCGTATTGAATGCTTTTAGAAGAAAAAAGAAGAAGCTCCATGTACCTGAATTAACCTGGTTCAAACCCGATACATACCTTGTACTCCGAGTCAAAGCCGAACAGAGTCAACAGCGCAGTTTAAATCCATTAATATTTGCCGATTGATTTTTGTTCAAATCCTAGCTCTTGTATGCATGCAAGGTTTTCGTACACTCGTTCGCATAAAGAGACAGAAATGAATGGAGGTTGTCAGAAAAGGGGTGTGGTACGAGGAAAGGAAAGGAAATGTTTTATTTAACGACGCACTCAACACATTTTTTTTTTACGGTTATATGGCATCAGACACAAGGTTAAGAACCGTACAGATATTGAGAGAAGAAAACCCGCTGTCGCCACTTCATGGTCTACTCTTTTCGATTAGCAGCAAGGGATCTTTTATATGCACCATCCCACAGACAGGATAGTACATACCACGGCCTTTGTTACACCAGTTGTGAAGCACTGGTTTGGGACAAGAAATAGTTCAATGGGTCCACCGACGGGAATCGATCCCAAACCGACCGCGCATCGAGCGAGCACTCTACCACTGGGCTACGTCTTGCCCCATAAAGAAAAAGAAATGAATGGAGGTTGTCAGAAAAGTGGTGCGGTACGGGGTGGATATTAAAGTTTATTTGGTATTTGACAGTTTTTAGTCCCCCACCGGTCAAACTGAACGTCTCTGAGAATTGTTATATCCATGCAAATAATGTGCTAAATTTGTACGGAAAATTAAATTTGCTAAATTTAATGTGCGAATGGAAAATCGGTTATGCTAAATTAGATTTGCGTGAACGACGCTATTTTTTCTCTAAAAGCCTTTATTTTTGATGCACATGCACGAAGGCCAACCTGTATAGAAACGATGTAAACCACTTTACGCACTGTTCTGAAAAGTGCTGTAACTTTGTAATTTAATCACGTTCATAGATAATTTTCAAAAACAAAAGTTTTCTTTATTCTGCTACAAAATCTATTAGGAATTGCATTCAAATTACATTTTGTTATAAATTTAACACCAAAAACAGAGAGCCGTAAATGCAGACTCTTTAAACTACATGACGTCATTTTGTGTGTGTGTGTGCCAAATCGTGATGACGTCATATTTAGTACACTACCAACAAGATCATTGGTTTGTAAGTGTCAAATTGTCCAATAGTATTGTTCGTTAGACCAATGCAGAATATTTCTCACTGAGAAAATATGGAAAATATTTCCCCTGTTATGAGTGACTGCAGGGGTAATAAATTCTATTATTGAATGCAAGCCAAATCAGTGTTGCAGAAATTGTCTGTCATCAACTTTAGTAGCCAGCATGTTGATGACATGTTGTTTTGTATATCACCACACTCAGTTAATTCCCAACACATGATTTATATTGAGAAACACAAATAAAGGAACACTTGGTATTTTAGACCAAATTAAATTCACTGCTAGCGTGGTAATGTCTGTATATAATATCGGGTATAACATAGCCCAGTGGTAAAGTTCTCGCCTGATGTGTGGTCGGTCTGGGATCGATCCTCATCAGTGAACCCATTGGGCTATTTCTCGTTCCAGAAGCAGGACATAGCCCAGTGGTAAAGTGTTCACTTGATGCACAGTCAGTTTGAGATCGATCCCCTTTGGTGGGCCCATTGGGCTATTTCTCGTTCCAGCCAGTGCACCACAACTGGTATATCAAAGGTATGTATTATCCTGTCTGTGGGGTGGTGCATATAAAAGGTTTCCTCTCTAAGATGGTTGACATCCAATAGGCGATGATTTACTAATCAATGTGCTCTAGTGGTGTTGTTAAACAAAACAAACTTTTTTAACTGTATATAATAGAAAGGTGTAATGTGGGGTTGAGTGTGAGTAACACAGTTAACCTCCTGATGTTATGGGTACTCACCTGAGATGCCTGTATCGCAGGATCGAATCACCTCAGTCAATTCAACGGATTGTTTTTTTTCTTATTCCAATCAGTGCACCACAACTGGTCAAAGTCTGTGGTATGCGTCTTCCTGTCTGTGTGTGTGTGTGTGTGTGTGTGTCTCTCCGTCTCCGTCTCCCTCTCCCTCTCCCTCCCCTCCACCTCTCCTTCCTCTATCCCTCCCTCTATCCCTCCCTCTCTCTCTCTCTCTCTCTCTCTCTCTCTCTCTCTCTCTCTCTCTCTCTCTCTCTCTCTCTCTCTCTCTCTCTCTCTCTCTCTCTCCTTTTTTCTTTTTTCATTCTCTGCTGTTTGGCCTTTCTGTGATGCTTTACTTGTTTCCACCAGTATATTCTCAGCAATGTAGTTACACCTATAATATGGGTCATGCAGCATTGCGATTACATACAATTACCTAATAACTAAAATCATAGATGTGTATGAATGCAGGAATTACAAGTAATAAACATGTAAGTATCAACTAAAAGTGACAAATGTCTATGCAGTAATTAAAAGTGACAAATATGGATGTAGTAATTAAGTGAGAAAATGTGTATGTGTTAATCAAAAGTGACAAATGTTTATGCAGTACCGGGTAATTAAAAGTGACAAACCTGGATGTGCATACAGTAATTAAGTGATAACAGCTAAAAGTGACAAATATGTATGTAGCAATTAAGTGATAACAGCTAAAAGTGACAAATATGTATGTAGCAATTAAGTGAGAAAATGCGTATGTGTTAATCAAAAGTGACAAAGTATGAATGCAATAATTAACCATTATTAAAAGTTTATGCAACTCTTAAAAGCTTTTAACTGTTAAATGGTTTCTTTCAACTGGCCTCGGTGGTGTCGTGGTTGAGCTATCAGACTTGAGGTTGGTAGGTACTGGGTTCGCCTCCCGGTACCCGCTCCCACACAGAGCAAGTTTAATAATACAGATGGTAGGTATAAGATGCAGGACTTGTACTTGAGAATTTGGCATTGGTGGGGGTTTTTTAATTGTTGCAGGTGAAACGGCCCACCGACAGCAATTTTGAACTTGCCTTTGGCAAACATTTTTTAAAGTTGCTTGTGCAGCAAATAAATATGACTGAAAGGTTATTCTGTTGCATGTAGACATATTTCAAATGTACAAATGTCAAATACCAGCATATAATGTACACCAGATATATATATATTCATTTTACTGTCATTGAGGAGTTTTACAGATGACACTAATTTTTATCGGTGATGCTTCCGACCCATGGCAATTTATATCTCAACAACGACGATGGCTGTTGGTGCCATCGTTAAATTCGAGCCCTGAAGGCCACTACACCAACTTCTCTCTCACTAACCACTAACTATTAAAACACTGTCCTAGACAAACAGCCCAAATAGCTGATGTGTGTGCCCAGGACAGCATGCTTGAACCGTACTTGGATATACGCACGAATATAACTAATATGAATTAATGAATTTTAAACAGCAACTTTCTTGTCAATGATAGCTGTAGTGCTGTAATGGATGGAATGGGGAAAAAATCCAAGGGCTGTACTAAAAGAGAAAAACTAATGTTTGTTTGAATGACACCTCAGCACATTTGAATTACTGCTGTTTGGTGAACCCTGATTGGATATACAATGAAACCCCTCTAAACCGGACACCCTTTAGGACCATGGTAAAATGTCCAGTTACAAGAGGTATCTGGTTTAGACAGGTTAAGTTCTGTACTGATTTTTTTAAAAGGACCACGAAACATGTCCGGTATTCAGGGAATTCAGGTTTATACAGGGTCCGGTTTTTAGAGGTATAAACATGAAGCACAAGTCATCTTTTACAAAAGTTTGTTTTGTTTAAAGACACCACTAGTTCATGTTTATTTATTAATCATGGCCGGGCTATTGAATGTCAAACAATTGGAAATTGTAACACTAAGTCATACGTTTGTATATATGTCTTTTTTTTTACTGCAAAAAAAACGAAACACACAAATATATTTCAGAAATTACAACTTTTTTAAATCTTTGGCAAAAAATTAAAATTAAATGCATAAAAACTTATTTTTTGCATTACCAGTAAATACATAAATGACAACTATATTTTGAACTTGGGAATGTTAATTATTAGAGGGTGATAAGCCATGTGATGATTTAGCACTTTTTAAACATCTAGTATATACCAGGGTAGAAATAGAATATTTCGCTGCTCTTGAACAGTCAAATAAATTTCATTCGATTAATTTTAATTTATCTGTGTTCAGATCCAACTAAGGTTCAAGCACGCTGTCCCAGACACATGTGGTGCTTCTAATGAGTCATTGCCTTATGCACAGACTCCTTTGATATCGCATGTAGTCCATGATAATTAAATGGTAAAAATCACAAGAAATTTACAAATAATAAGCCTGGCCTTCCTGGCTTGTAGTTTTTGAGGCCAGACCCAGAACCTAATGCTAGCCTCAGACTACCAACTGTTATAACAAAGTTGCCCAACTCACCGATCTCACGACTCTCCAGTTGCTATTCCGAGCGCTCTTACAACTCGGTTCTCGTTGTACACGTCTCCTACAACTGATTAGCTGTTAATCTGAGCACACCCTTTGTAAGTTGGTTGTGGGAAAAATTACAATGCATCTTCGAATTGGCCAACTTCGTCATGACTTTTGGTAGTCTGACCTTAGCAGAAAATTAAATATAATGTTATAATTAAAAAACCAAATGTGGGTGAGTCGAGTATGAATTTTTTTTTAATGTAGAGGTCTGCATTTGCTCTAACCCATGAAAATCAACAATATAAAAATAGTTCCAATAAACATCTTTCAGTTAAAGAAAAACGAAACACACTTAGTCTTAATAAGAAATCCGTTACATTTCTCTATTATCCACAAGGGGTATTTTATATGTACTTTCCCACATGCAGGACAGCATATTCCACAGCCTTTGATATAACAGTTGTGGGGCACCGGTTGGAATGGGGGCGGGGGCATAGCCCAGTGGTAAAGCGCTCGCTTAATGCGCAGTTGCTGTGGGATCGATCCCCGTCGGTGGGCCCATTGGGCTGTTTCTCGTTCCAGCCAGTGCACCACGACTGGTATATCAAAGGCCATGGTATGTACTACCCTGTCTGTGGGATGGTGCATATAAAAAATTCCTTGCTGCTAATCGAAAAGAGTAGCCCATGAAGTGGCGACAGTGGGTTCCGTCTCTCAATATCTGTGTGGTCCTTCACCATAATTATGTCCGACGCCATATAACCGTACATAAATAAAATGTGTTGAGTGTGTCGTTAAATAAATAATTTCTTTCTTTCTTTGGTTGGAATGGGGCAGGAATGGGTTCACTGAGTGAGTTTAGTCTCCAGACCCAAGCGCCTCAGGTGAGAGTGCTCTACCAACTGAGCTACCTGTAGTTCCCACCCCTGGTTATCAGTTGTATGCTCTTTCTCACACACAGAATATATCCCTCACACAGAATAACCTATCCCACAACCTTTGGTATCTTAGTGGGGCACTGGTTGAAACCATGTGGTGAAAAGGGAAAGGAATATTAAATTTTGTTTTACAATATGTCAGCTGTTTGATAGTTATTTCACCACTTGGCAGAGTGAAACAGACAGACAGACAGACAGACATAGAGAGACTGTGTATGAGAAAGAGACAGAGAGGCAGAAATACAGATATACAAACATAGAGAGAATATGTATGAGAGAGAGAGAAAGAGACAGAGAGAGAGAAAGAGAGAGAGAGAGTGAGAGTGTGTGAGAGAGTGTGTGTAGGTATTTAGGAAGGAACATATTTTTTATAATTATACACTGTCCCACAGACTGAACAGCACATACCACGACCTTTGATATGCCAGTTATGGGGCACTACTTGAACCAAGGGATAACCAAATGGAACCCCCAAGTGCTGTAGAACTAGACCTATAGAGTGATCTTTATAACATCTTATACAACTCATCATGTGCACACAGATCAGTGCTGTAGAACTAGATCTACTAAGGCGATCTTTATGACTTCTTCTACAAACCATCACATCCCAGATCAGTGCTGTAGAACTAGACCTACTAAGGCGATCTTTATGACTTCTTCTACAAACCATCACATCCAGATCAGTGCTGTAGAACTAAACCTACTAAGATGATCTTTATAACCTTTTCTGCAACCCATCAAATCCGAGATCAGTGCTGTAGAACTAGACTTTATGACCTTTTCTACAACCCATCAAATCCCAGATCAGTGCTGTAGAACTATGAAGGTGATCTTTATGACCTGTTGTGCCTCTGGCGAAGGATCAACCAATGAGGTCAATCTTACTATATAATGTACAAAGAGTCGTCAAGTATTTATTCAAATTTCATCCGATTCGTTTTCAAAGCTATATTACCACTCAGAACATAATCTACTTGTTTACTTCCTACAGAACAATATACTAACAACTTACTTACTTTATATGACCAGTCGGAAAAGAAAAGGAGTGGGATTTATATCACAAATCCCTTTATAGCTTTTGTTAAATTACGCACTGCTTTGTAATGAAACAAAGAAAGAAAGAAAGAAGTGTTTTATTTAACGACGCACTCAACACATTTTATTTACGGTTATATGGCGTCAGACATATAGTTAAGGACCACACAGATTTTGAGAGGAAACTCGCTGTCCCCACTACATGGGCTACTCTTCCGATTGGCAGCAAGGGATCTTTAATTTGCGCTTTCCACAGGCAGGATAGCACAAACCATGGCCTTTGTTGAACCAGTTATGGATCACTGGTCGGTGCAAGTGGTTTACACCTACCCATTGAGCCTTGCGGAGCACTCACTCAGGGTTTGGAGTCGGTATCTGGATTAAAAATCCCATGCCTCGACTGGGATCCGAACCCAGTACCTACCAGCCTGTAGACCGATGGCCTGCCACGACGCCACCGAGGCCGGTGGCTTTGTAATGAAGTTATAGTTTGGTTTGTTTAAACACACCACTAGAGCACATTGATTTATTAATAATCGGCTATTGGATGTCAGACATTTGGTAATTTTTACATATACTAGTAATCTTAAAGAGGAAATTCGCTACATTTTTTCATTAGTAGCAAGGGATCTTTTATATGTACTGACAAGGATTGATCCTAGGCCGACCATGCATCAAGCAAGTGCTTTACCACTGGGCTACGTCTCCTAGAGTTACTGTTTGTTTTATTTAATGACATCTTTAGAAGGAAAAAGGAAGGAACACATTTTATTGATGGTTATATGGCGTCAGACATATGGTTACGGACCACACAGATATTGAGAGAGAGGAAAACCACTGTCACCACTTCATGGGCCACTCTTTTCGATTAGCAGCAAGGGATCTTTTATTATGCACCATCCCACAGACAGGATAGTACATACCATGGCCATTGTTAAACCAGTTGTGGAGCACTGACTGAAACGAGAAACAGCCCAATAGGTCCACCGATGGGGATCGATCCTAGACCGACCACGTATCAAGCGAACGATACTAGGCTACGTCCCGCCCCTGACATTATTAGAGCTCATTGATATCAAACATTTGGTGATTCTGAAATTTTGTGTAAAGCTTTATCATGTACTGTTACAGATCAAGTTTGACTTTTTTGACAGAGTTATGGTCCTTGATCTTAAGAGATATGAAAATAAATCCAGACTGTTTTGCTCTAGCAGTACAATCGGGGCGGGACATAGCCCAGTGGTACAGCATTCACTCGATACGCGGTTGCTGTGGGATCGATCCCTGTCGGTGCACCCATTGGGCTATTTCTCATTCCAGCCAGTGCTCCACAAACTGGTGTGACAAAGGCCATGTATGTGTTATTCTGTCTGTGGAATGGTGCATATAAAAGATCCCTTGTTGCTAATAGAAAAAAGTAACTCATGAAGTGTTGACAGCGGGTTTCCTCTCTCAATATCTGTGGTCTTTAACCATATGTGTGATGCCATATAACCGTAAACAAAATGTGTTGAGTGCATCGTTAAATAAAACATTTCTTCTTTTTTTTAGCTGTAAACTCAGGATGCTTGTTTTTGGCAGTTGAACAGCTGAATTTCATTACCACTTTAAATTTGTGAAAGTGGTGGGGGTATCCCAAGCATCTGCATCTATAGGATACTAAAGTTTATTTTGTTTAACGACACCACTAGAGCACATTGTTTAATTAATCATCGATCATTGGATGTCAAACATTTGGTAATGCTGACTCGTAGTCATCAGAGGAAACCCGCTACATTTTTCCTAATGCAGAAAAGGATCTTTTATATGCACTTTCCCACAGCACATACCACAGCCTTTGATATACCAGTCGTGGTGTACTAGCTGGAACGAGAAATAGCCCAATGGGCCCACCAATGGGGATCGATCCCAAACCGACTGCACAACAAGCGAACGCTTTACCACTGGGCTACATCCCGCCCCTCTGTTGGAAAAGAAAGAAAGAAATGTTTTATTTAACGATGCACTCAACACATTTTATTTACAGTTATATGGCGTCAGACATATGGTTAAGGACCACACAGAGTTTTGAGAGGAAACCCGCTGTCGCCACTACATGGGCTACTCTTTCCGATTAGCAGCAAGATATCTTTTATTTGCGCTTCCCATAGGCAGGATAGCACAAACCATGGCCTTTGTTGAACCAGTTATGGATCACTGGTCGGTGCAAGTGGTTTATACCTACCCATTGAGCCTTGCGGAGCACTCACTCAGGGTTTGGAGTCGGTATCTGGATTAAAAATCCCATGTCTCGACTGGGATCCGAACCCAGTACCTACCAGCCTGTAGACCGATGGCCTAACCATGATGCCACTGAGGCCGGTCCGCCCCTCTGTTGGATATAAACCTGAACAAAACAGTTTAAAATGATGACAAAACCATATAATGGTTTAGGAATGTAAACATGCACATTAATTTTCACCATAAGCGTAAAACTGTTTTCTTTGTAATACTTCGACAATAAAGTTTTAACATAATGTGCATTTTTATTATTCAGCTTGGTGGGGAAACAATCACTGGAGGAGTGAGGGGTTATGGGATTGATCCTGTCAAAGAACATTGGATGTTTGTTGGCCCTCTGATCAGACAAGGTGGGGTCATGCCTAGTGGGGGGGGGGGGGGGGGGGGGGGGGATAGGGTGCAATTTTCACATTAAAAATATAAAGAAAAATGTCATTTTGTCTGGGTGGAAAAGACTTATTATACTTTGCTATGGGGTTTTTTGTTGTTTTTTTGGGGGTTTTTTTTACTGTGCCCCTGCCTCCCCCCCCCCCCCTCTGCACCCACCACCAATCCCTACTTATTTTCATAAGCATACCTGATGGGGGTCAGGGTGGATAAGTGTGCCGCCCACCCCCCCCCCACCCCCCACCCCCCAGCATTGGAGCAATTCTTTGAATTACTGGAGTATATTCGTGCAAAATGGCCATGCCTGAAACATTTTCATCATATATTTCCATGATTCTACCAATATATTAGTTGTAATAAATGTTAAAGTACATTGTGATTTGTTTGCAATGCTATGTAGTAATGCTAATATGAATAAACGCAGTTAGCTAGATTCGAGTATTATTGTTTAATTTGGGTGGAAAACAGCTTGCTCCCCTACAAAAATGGGAGTCTGTACAGCTGCATGTATGCTTATTGTAGGTCAAGTATGACCCTGACTACAAAGCTATGGTATGTGCTGTCCTGGTCTGTCTGTGGGAAAGTGTCAAAATACAAAATGGCTACACTCGTTTTAAGTGTGATGAGATCTCATTAAGACAATATTCCTTTCCTTTCCTTTCTTAATAAATCTTTTTTTTCTTTTTGTAGTCTTAAATGTTGATTAATCGTGATACATCAAGTTTAAAAAAAAAAGGTCAGTTAATTTATGAGCTTATATTCCCTGTTGATTTGACCAGAAAAGCAGCAGAAAAGAGTTTATCAGCACCCATGGTGTTAATAAGACTTTGATGCACATTAAACAACACTAGTTGATCAGATGATATTATCTCTTAACATTTCCATGGTGACTGCTTCAAACGATAACATCCATGTTCTAGGGGTTTTTTTTGGTAGCAATTAATTTTAATGACATACTATCATGCTGTAAACATTTGAATTGTATTTGACTTCACTATTTAAAGGTAAGGTTGAATGATGGTTTCGCTTTCTTGTCCTGGACGGAACAGCCGGTCGAGGCCGGCACCTGTGCCCAGGACAGGCGTGCGAAACAACAGCTTGCTCTGAATGTGCATGTTAAACACTTTTGTCTTGGTCTTGGTGGTTGATACCGGCCACGGTGGTGTCGTGGTTAAGCCATCGGGCATAAGGCTGGTAGGTACTGGGTTCGCAGCCCGGTACCGGCTCCCACCCAGAGCGAGTTTTAACGACTCGGTCGGAAGGTGTAAGGCCACTACACCCTCTTCTCTCTCACTAACCATTAACAGCTAACCCACTGTCCTGGACAGACAGCCCAGATAGCTGAGGTGTGTGCCCAAGACAGCGTGCTTGAACCTTAATTGGATATAAACACGAAAATAAATTAAAATTAAAATTAAAATGAAATGGTGGTTAATCGACTAAATGACTAAACAAAATATTGCATGAAAATTTAAACTGAACAACAAAAGAAAGTAAAGTTTTGTTTTATTTAACGACGCCACTAGAGCACATTGATTTTTTTATCTTATTGGACATCAAACATATGGTCATTCTGACACTGTTTTTTACAGGAAACCTGCTGTCGCCACATAGTCTACTCTTTTATGACAGGCAGCAAGGGATCTTTTATTTGCACTTCTCACAGGCAGGATAGCACAAATCATGGCCTTTGTTGAACCAGTTATGGATCACTGGTCGTTGCAAGTGGTTTACACCTACCCATTGAGCCTTGCAGAGCACTCACTCAGGGTTTGGAGTCTATATCTGGATTAAAAATCCCATGTCTCGACTGGGATCCGAACCCAGTACCTACCAGCCTGTAGACCGATGGCCTAACCACAACGCCACCGAGGCCGGTGAACAAGAAAAGAAATGCAACTTCCATACAAAAGTGAAAGTTAAATTTTATTTTGTTTAACAACACCACTAGAGCACATTGATTTATTAATCATCGGCTATTAAACATTTGGTAATTTTTTATATAGTCTTAGAGAGGAAACCCGCTACAGTTTTCATTAGCAGCAAGAGATCTTTTATATGCACCATCCCACAGACAGGATAGTACATACCATGACCTTTGTTATCCCATTTGTGGAGCACTGGCTGGAACAAGAAATAGCTCAATGGGGCTACCGATGGGGATCGATCCTAAACCGACCTTGCATTAAGCAAGCACTTTACCACTGGGCTATTTTTACCCAAGATCACTGGCAATGTCAAGGTCGGGGTGCCTTGAGTTATCGTCTTGCAAATGTAAAATAATAATAAAATTATAACTTATTTCATATATACATGTATGCACACATACACATACACACACACACACACACACACACACACACACACACACACACACACACACACACACACACACACAGACACAGACACAGACACAGACATAGACATACACATATACACACATACATACAGATACATATACATGTACACATATACACACATATACATACATATAATGGGTATATATATACATACATACATATATGATACATATGGTAGTTATATTCATTTCATTTGTCGTCTATATTGCACAAGCACATCTATTATTTGGTTTTTTTTAATGATCTGAGGGTCAAAATGGATAGATAAAACGAGCATAGAGGAGAGAAAAGAAAGGGAAAAGGGAAAGAAAGGATAGAAAGAAAAGGTTTGTCTATCAATACCCAAATGTTTTGGGTTTTTGCTAAATAACTGCTTTAAGTGGGTGTCTAATGTATTAAGAACATCACTGGGTATCCTAGAAATATGAATGAAGTATGCTAAAAATAGGCGAGGTTCAAAAAGAAGTATGGAAAACAGTTTTATTTATTTATTTTTTATTTTTTTATTTTCTTATTTTTTCCAAACAAGCTACAAAGTTGTTGGGTTTTTTGTTTGTTGTTTTTTCTGTTATATTTTTAAAGCAAAGACTATAAAGAAAGAAAAGGTTACCAGCCTTATAAAAAGAAATATATAGGATTTTATGTAGGCCCATCAGCTCTAAAAAGGTTAAGCCACTTTCCCCAACGTTCATCGAATTTTTGATACTCACAATTTTAAAAATAAATATATCTTTCTATTTGAAATTTGTTTTGCAATTTCTTTTTTATAACATTAAAATTAAGACTGTTGTTTAGAATTTTCATACTATAAATGTGATGTTTTATATTGATTATTAACCAGTTAATTACTTGGTTCATATCACTGTTTATCATACCAAACATAACTGTATTCTTATTCAGAGAAATTCTAACGTCCATTTTTTCAAATATCCATTCCTCCAATGTATTCCATATATATTTTATTTTGTCGCAATCATAAAACAAGTGTTGTAAGTTTTCAGGGACATTTTTACAAAACCTACACTTATTTGAATCTACATCTGTAAGAAACAATTTGTAGCTAAATTCCGAAGGAGCAATCGATACTGAAACCTTAACAGGGTTGTATCGTTTACACATTTGAAGGGTAGAGCATAAAACTTTTCCCACATAAAACAATCACTTAGATGCATATTTTTTTTGTGACTTTGGTATTACATATTTATTATTTAAAATTTTGTACAAATCTTTACTTCTTGTGTTTTCATTTAGCATAATTTTCATTTTAAAAGGTAATATAGGTGTTTTTGTAGGGGTGAATGTTGTATTGCTAATGTTTTGTAATGAGTGTAAGAAAGATTTTACAGCATTCACTAGCGATACGTAATTTAAAAAAGTTTGTCTTCAGGTCATATCTTCCTTTAAAACGAATATAATCAAAAATGTTTCCTTTATCATCAAGTAAGTCATTTATGAACAAAATCCCTTTGTTTATATAATTAATATACACAAATGGTTAATTGTCTTTTAGTATTTTTGTATTGTACCAAATATTCAGTCCTTGTATATCTTCTGTATTTTTATTGGGATTTGACAGGATTGCACATACCACGGCCTTTGATATACCACTCATGGTGCACTTGCTTACAAAAGTTTGTTTGTTTTGTTTAACAACACCACTAGAGTACATACAACATGTTAATTAATCATTTCCTGATGGATGTCAGATATTGGTTACTTCAGACATGTCTTCACAGAATTTAAATGATAAAACCGTATTCTGATATCAAACTTGTATATCTGCACAAGTCAGAATCAAAAGGAAGTTATAGGCAAAATCATGGTTGCTTACATGATCCACTATCAGGTGCTTGACCTTAGGAGGACTGCCACTCCTAGGAGATCCATAAAAGGATATTTCACCCCTTAGGAGGACTGCCACTCTCCTAGGAGATCCATAAAAGGATATTTCATCCTTAGGAGGACTGCCACTCTCCTAGGAGATCCATAAAAGGATATTTCATCTCTTAGGAAGACTGCCACTCTCCTAGGAGATCCATAAAAGGATATTTCATCTCTTAGGACTGCCACTCTCCTAGGAGATCCATAAAAGGATATTTCATCCCTTAGGAGGACTGCCACTTCCATGACTAGCTTAGAAAACCTGCCACATTTTTCCATTGAGGCATCGTTTATATGCACTTTCCCACATATAGGACAGCACATACCATGGCCTTTGAATTACCAATCATGGGGTCTGCCAAGGTGGTTCGACCCTATGACCAAAGTTTGAAGCACCTCAGGTCAGCACTCTGCTGACAAGGCTAAATTTCATGTAATCTGCCCCTGAAATTGCCCATGGCAATCGGCAGTGCCATGGAGATTGCTGTGGAGCTTTCATTCTCTGCAGCATGTTTTTTTGGTCTGGACTATATTGGGGTTTTTTGCCGTGGATATTTTCTTAATTGCAGGGGTTAATGTAAT
Organism: Gigantopelta aegis; assembly: GCF_016097555.1. Taxonomy (NCBI): domain Eukaryota; kingdom Metazoa; phylum Mollusca; class Gastropoda; order Neomphalida; family Peltospiridae; genus Gigantopelta; species Gigantopelta aegis. The sequence continues at coordinate 27,833,180 of NC_054709.1, read as the reverse complement.
CTGGTCTTTATGTTGAAGGTTTAACATACAACTGTTTTATCGTGGATAGTGGACCCATCCTCAAGTCATTGCCCCCCCCCACCCTCCCCCTGCTCCATCCCATTCAGTACCCCATGACTAGTAGATCAAAGACTGTGGTATGTGCTATCCTGTCTTTGTGAAAATGCTTACAAAAATCCCTTGCTGCTAATGTCAGAATTGCCAAATGTTTTGACATCCAATAGCTGATGATTAATTAATGTATTCTAGTGGTCTTGTTAAACAAACCGGCCTCAGTGGCGTCATGGTTAGGCCATCGGTTTACAGGCTGGTAGGTACTGGGTTCGGATCCCAGTCGAGGCATGGGATTTTTAATCCAGATACCGACTCCAAACCCTGAGTGAGTGCTCCGCAAGGCTCAATGGGTAGGTGTAAACTACTTGCACCGACCAGTGATCCATAACTGGTTCAACAAAGGCCATGGTTTGTGCTATCCTGCCTGTGGGAAGCGCAAATAAAAGATCCCTTGCTGCTAATTGGAAAGAGTAGCCCATGTAGTGGCAACAGTGGGTTTCCTCTCAAAATCTGTGGTCCTTAACCATATGTCTGACATCATATAACCGTAAATAAAATGTGTTGAGTGTGTCGTTAAATAAAACATTCCTTTCTTTCTTGCTAAACAAAACAAATGTTTTTAGATACCTGATAGTCCAGATTTAACTAACATATGTCTGGGACAGCGTGCTTGAACCTTAGTTGGATCTGAACACAAACAAAATTTAAAATTAATCAAATGAAGTTTATTAATGTGATAAAAAAAATTTTTTTAACAAACATTATAAAAGGCCTCAGCTTTTTAATTTACATTTTGTGTACATGTTTCAGTTGGGTTTTTTTTACCAGTTTTACTGTATTGATGCACTTTCGCTAAATTGGCTTTCAATGAGATAGCACAGACTCATCACATTCTGACCAAAACCAGTCTATCTTGACAGGTTTGTCTCTAGTTATCTCCCTTTACTGATAGGAAAATGGGGTGTTATTTAATTTAAACAGCCTTTAACATTTGGACTGATGCAGCAATAAATTTCATAGAAAGTTCGTCTGTCACATTACGCTTGATAAGTATAATCTAAACAGTGAGAAAAGGTGTAGTCTTTTTTTTGTGATTGTGATTGGGTAATTCTAGATTTAATTTAATGGTTAGTGCATTCATCTCAAATGAATGCTGGGTCGTAGCTCAGTCGTAAAGTGCTCGTCTGATGCACGGTCAGTCTAGGATCGATCCCCGTCGGTGGGCTTATTGGGCTATTTCTTGTTCCAGCCAAGAGAAAGAAAGAAAAAAATGTTTTATTTAATGACGCACTCAGCACATTTTATTTATGGTTATTTGACGTCAGGCATATGGTTAAGTACCACACAGATATTGAGAATGGAAACCCGATGTTGCCACTTCATTGGCTACTTTTTTCAATTAGAAGAAAGGGTTCTTTTATATGCACCATCCCACAGACATGATAGTACATACCACAGCCTTTGATATACCAGTCGTAGTACACTGGCTGGAACAAGAAATAGCACAATGGGCCCACCAACGGGGATCGATCCCAAACCGACCGCGCATCAAACTACATCCCGTCCCTCGTTCCAGCCAGTGCACTACGACTTGTATATCAAAGGCTGTGGTATGTACTATCCTGTCTGTAGGATGGTATATATAAAAGATCCCTTGTTACTAATGGAAAAATGTAGTGGGTTTCCTCCATAGACTCTGAGTCAAAAATTATCAAATGTTTGACATTCAATAGCCGATGATTAATTAATGTGCTCTAGTGGTGTTGTTAAACAAAAGAAACTTTTAACTTTCATCTCAAATGTAATAGGTCGTGGTATTGACATCCAGGCTATACTACTGGAGCATATTGATATATTAATCATCAGCTATTGGATGTCAAATATTTGGTCATTTTGACATATAATCTTAGAGAGAGGAAACCCACTTTATTACCCATATGGTTACAAATATCTTGGTACATATCAAAGTGATACGTCCCACAAAAACCGTAAATAAAATGTGTTGAGTGCGTCGTTAAATAAAACACTTCTTTCTTGTTTAATATCCTATAAATATTTTTCCATTAGAAGCACTGGATCTTTTATATGCATCATATCCCACAGACAGGGTAGTACATGCCACAGCTTTTGATATACCAGTTGTGGTGCACTGGCTGGAACGAGAAATAGCCCAATGGGCTCACCGACAGGGATTGACTGCACATTAGTTGGTGTCTAACATGAGAGAGAGAGAGAGAGAGAGAGAGAGAGAGAGAGAGAGAGAGAGAGAGAGAGAGAGAGAGAGAGAGAGAGAGAGAGAGAGAGAGAGAGTGTGTGAGTGTGAGTGTGAGTGTGAGTGTGAGTGTGAGTGTGAGTGTGTGAGTGAGTGAGTGAGATAGTGAGTGAGTGAGTGAGTGAGTGAAAAAAACAATTGGAGAATGGCTCCACCATGGGGGTGGGGTTTGATCTTGAGGCGAGCACTGAGCTAGACACTGCCCTATTCTTATAAAGACACTCAGTAATCTGCATTTTAGATGATCTAAACAATCGTCAGCAAAACACACATAACAGTTATTACCAGCTCATCGTATGGATATTGGAAGATAGAGGGGGAAGTGTGACTGGCTGTGTCAAATGTCAGATTCATTATCCCTGACATTTCATAAACAGTATATATGATTACCTCATAGATACTAACCCTGTTGAATACATTCAATACATACTGGAACCTTTTTTTTCCTTTTTCTGTTTTTTTTTTTTTTTTTTTTTTTTTTTCTTTTCTTCTTTTTTTTTTTTTTTTTTTTTTTACTTTTATTCTTTTAAAAAAAAAAAAATTGTTCTGATTACATACTGCTACTGCACAGTTAAAGAATGCAGCATGACAAAAATGCAGGTAATCTTTAGAAAAGGTTTGTCTTAGTGTATTTACGTATATGAAATTATTACCAGCAAGTTACAGATCAGCTGATAGGTTGAACAGTCAGGGGAGATAATCGGCGATAATCTTTTTGAATGAAGAGCAGATATTTTGAGTGGTTGTTACGGGAGTGTGCAACATGCTTTTAATAATCACCTGACACTTATTGGCCATTTGCCTTATACAGTGTTGTTGTTTTTTACATTGGTTATTTTAGTTTCCGAAATGATTTACTCAAATGACTTATCATTTTGACATGAGAGGGTGGGGATCTAACTCAGTCGGTAGAGTGCTCCCATGAGGTGCTTGCATCGTAGGATCAAACCTCCATGGTGAATCCATTCTCTAATTGTTTTTTCCCATTCCAACCAGTGTCCTGTGACTGGTATCATATTTCCCGTCTCAGCCAGAGCCCCATGACTGGTTTCAAATGCTCTGGGTTGACCCATTTTCCGATTGGTTTTTTTTTCCCATCTTAACGAATGCCACATGACTGCTATATCAAACTCTGTGGTATGTGCTGTCCTATCTGTGGCAAAGTGCATATATAAGATCCGTTGATGCCAGTGGTAATATGTAGTGAGACTATAAAGTTAAAAGTTGGTTTTGTTTAACGACACGACTAAAGCACATTAATTAATCATCGTCTGTTTGATGTCAAAGATTTGGTCATTTTGACTCGTAGTCATCAGAGGAAACCTGCTACATTTTTTCCTAATGCAGCAAGGGATCTTTTATGTGCACCATCCCACAAGCAGGATAGTATATACCATGGCCTTTGATATACCAGTCGTGGTGCACTGGCTGGAACGAGAAATAGCCCAAATGGACCCACCTATGGGGATCGATCCCAAACTGACTGTGCATCAAGCGAGTGCTCTACCACTGGGCTACGTCCCAACCCTAGTGAGACTATATGTCAGAGTTACCAAACGTTTGACATCCCAGGCCCATAGAAACAACATCTGGAGGGTGTGTGTGGGGGGAGGGGGTGTGACACAATATCTAGTAAGTGGATCACAGCCTCTAGTTGGAGGGGGGGAGGAGGGGGAAGGGGCATAGCCATATTTTATCTTTATATAGAGTAGGAATTTTAGGTTTTTTTCATTTTCATCCTCGAATGGTGGGCGTTGAAATGATAGGAGTAGCCTGTATGAGACAGGTTTCTTAGGTCTTGATATGTGTTGTCTTGTGTGCTCGTCTGAAGTGTGGTGGCTCATAGGTTCGATTGCTGGCTATGGACTTTGGCCTTTCACCATCCCAGTCATTGTTCCACCTCTAATATGTCATGGTATGTACTGTCTTGTCTATGGGAAATGTATATAAAATACCCCTTGCTGTTTTATCAGTGGGGGGATCGGTTTTCACCATCCCAGTCATTGTTCCACCTCTAATATGTCATGGTATGTATTGTCTTGTCTATGGGAAATGTATATAAAATACCCCTTGCTGTTATATCAGTGGGAGGATCGGTTTTCACCATCCCAGTCATTGTTCCACCTCTAATATGTCATGGTATGTACTGTCTTGTCTATGGGAAATGTATATAAAATACCCCTTGCTGTTTTATCAGTGGGAATGACATATGATGCAGCAGTGGGGGTTTTCTCTCTCCCTCAACCAAGTGTTGAAAATAATGATAATTTTGTTAGACACCAAATAGGGATAGTTTTAGCATGTGCTGACGTGTCATTAAACACACATTCCTTTCCTTTTCTTTCTATTTGGTAGGAGCAGGTTTCTATATAAACACATATACAGTGAAACCCCTCTAAACCAGACACCTAAAGAAACTAAGTAAAATGTCTGCTGTTGAGGGGTTACCCATTTAGAGAGGTCCCCTTCTCTTGTGATATTTAAAATGAATGAATGGATGGATGGATGGATGGATGAATGGATGGATGGATGAATGAATGAATGAATGAATGAATGAATGAAAGAATGGATGGATGGATGGATGGATGAATGAAAGGATGAAAGGATGAAAGGATGGATGGATGGATGTTTAACGATACCCCAGCACGAAAATGCACACTGGCTACTGGGTGTCAGAAAAGGTATGAGGTTTTGAGGGAATTCCAATTTACAGAGGGTCCGGTTTTGAGGGAATTCCAATTTACAGAGGGTCCGGTTTTGGGGGAATTCCAGTTTACAGAGGGTCCAGTTTTGAGGGAATTCCAGTTTACAGAGGGTCCAGTTTTGAGGGAATTCCAGTTTACAGAGGGTCTGGTTTTGAGGGAATTCCAGTTTACAGAGGGTCCGGTTTTGGGGGAATTCCAGTTTACAGAGGGTCCGGTTTTGAGGGAATTCCAGTTTACAGAGGGTCTGGTTTTGAAGGAATTCCAGTTTACAGAGGGTCTGGTTTTGAGGGAATTCCAGTTTACAGAGGGTCCGGTTTTGAAGGAATTCCAGTTTACAGAGGGTCCAGTTTTGAGGGAATTCCAGTTTACAGAGGGTCCAGTTTTGAGGGAATTCCAATTTACAGAGGGTCCGGTTTTGGGGGAATTCCAGTTTACAGAGGTTCCGGTTTTGAGGGAATTCCAGTTTACAGAGGGTCCGGTTTTGAGGGAATTCCAGTTTACAGAGGGTCTGGTTTTAAAGGAATTGCAGTTTACAGAGGGTCCGGTTTTGAGGGAATTCCAATTTACAGAGGGTCTGGTTTTGAGGGAATTCCAGTTTACAGAGGGTCCGGTTTTGAGGGAATTCCAGTTTACAGAGGGTCCAGTTTTGAGGGAATTCCAGTTTACAGAGGGTTCGGTTTTGAGGGAATTCCAGTTTACAGAGGGTCCGGTTTTGGGAAGTTTCTTTGTACTAGTAGTACATATTTCTACATGTATATAGGATAATACCAGCTGATAATGGACAAGTTTAGTAGATCCGTTTATAAATTTGTTTAAAAATATATGTTGTTATATGTTTATATTTAAAATAATAATTGTAGTTTATTTCTCTGCAATTGTTTTTTGTTGGGTTTTCTGTTTTTTTTGCAACAACATCTGCAACGCATTTTTTAAATCTTAGTTTTGAGTATTTTTGTAGAATGTAGAATAATTTTATTCTATTTTATTTATTCATCTAACCATCCAGCTTTCCATCCTTCCATCCATCTGTCCATCCATCTGTCCATTTGTCCATCTGTCTTGTCTATCCATCCATTTATTCATTTATATTTATTAATTATTTATTTATATATTTATATATTTATTTATTATTTGATTTATTTTTATTTATTATGTATTCACTTTACACTGATTAAGAAATAGAATGTAAGTGTTATGGTGTAATACCACCAATCAAAAAAAAAATGGTTGCTACCCAGTAATATTCTTTTAGTATTTCCCTCCTTTATGAGTGGCACACCGGGAATGAACCATTCCCACTTGGGTGAACCAACCAACTTACAACTTCTCCTTCTGCGCACTGGAGTGTTTTTACCACAAATGCAGAGCTATGTCGGGTCTGCTGTTAAAGGGGCCAGACCGCATGTAGCTACTGCAGTGCTGGGTGCGAAGCGTGACGGTAGTCACATGTGCGTAGAGCGGTCTCACAACCCGGTTCAGTTTTTACTCCCTGTACTCAATGCAGGTTGAATGGTTTTACAGTTCTGTCAACCTCCACTAGTGGTCATTCGTGTTTTAGGATACTCCTGGAATACTTGTGTGCCAAGAAGTTTCTCTTGTCGTCCACGTTAGTGAATGGAGTGAAGGATTTTTTTTTTTTATCTTCATTGTAAAGCAAGTGAAGTTTTTTTTATTTTTATTAATTTTTTTTCTTGTTGTAAAGAAAGTGGAAGTTTATATTACTGTAGTGGTACTCAGTAACAAGTGAAAGTTAATTTTTATTTCATTTTAAAGCAAGTCAAATTTTCTCTTGTTATGGTAAGCAAGTAATTATATTAGAAGTTATATCTTGTAGTAAAGAAAGGGAAGGTGGGTTTTTTAATATATAGCAAGTAGATTTTTTTCTTATTACATTAAATCAAATTAAAAGATTTATCTAGTTGTAAAGCAAATAAACATGTTTTCATGTAAAGAAAGTGGAAGGTTTTTTTTGTTACAATAAAAATGTTAAAGGTGGGGGTTTTCATGTAATGATATTAGATTTATTTTTCACATGAAAATATATATTTTTTCTTATTTATAGTAAAGCAAGTGATGTCATTTTTTTGTTACAGTAAAACGAGTGAATTTGTTAGTGATCATTCAAGTTGAAAATGTATTTTAAATATCTTTATATATGTTTACTTTTTTTTTTTTTTAAACTGGAGTGATTTATTCTTCGTCATAGGTGTTCGTGGATTTTGACTTGATTGTTAGCGGAGGTGTCGCCCTGCATATAAAGGTGTTGGTTTTTTAATACTGCAGTTGATGTTGCCAATTTCAAGCAGAATAAACGGAATGGATACGGTTCAATGAAGATTTTAAATCGCTTATCAAACTCGAGGAGTTGTGTACATGAATATATAGTCTCAAGTAGACTGTGAACAATTTTATCACAATTTGTACTGCAAATTAATCCTATTGACGTAAAAAAAATAAAAAACACCCATAGAAACACAGTTTTTCTGTGTGTGCACAAAAACAAATTCTTGATGTAGCTGAAAGAAAAGTGGATGTTTTAGTTTTCCGTAGTCTTTTGAAGATACGATACTGTAGTAGTCAGTGGACATTTTGTGTATTTTGTGTTGTATTTCCGACCTAAGTTTTGGATAACCGGAGACGAAGCAAGACTCACAGGTGAGTTATTAGACTGAAGGCTGTTATGATATTTGATATATTATATCTACAACCGGCTTGATAAGTGTGTACATGTGGTTGTAGTACGGAGGTGAAACGAAAGAAATGTTTGGTCAGTGACACCCCAGCACATTTTAATGAATGAATGAATGAATGAATGAATGAATGAATGAATGAATGAATGAATGAATTGATGGAGGGAGGGAGGGAGGGAAGGAGAGAGAGAGAGGGATGGATGGATGGAGGGATGGATGGATGGGTGAATGGATGAGTGGGTGGTTAATGGATGGATGGATAGATGATTAACGACACTTCTGAATGAAATATTTATTGGTTATTGGGTATAAAGCAGATTATATAATGTAAAATTTGGCATTTTTTGTCACTCCCTCTGCCCTCTTGTAAAAGGTTTGTAATGATAAGACCACTACCCCCTGTACAATTATGTAATTCTCATCATTACACACACTCTCTCTCTCTCTCTCTCTCTCTCTCTCTCTCTCTCTCTCTCTCTCTCTCTCTCTCTCTCTCTCTCTCTCTCTCTCTCTCTCACACACACACAGATATACATACATATGTACACAGACACCTAGATATTATAAAGGAAACTCCTATATGTGTATGTTTGCCTATAGTTATGTATAACTGTTTACTTCTGCAAATACTATTACCACTATCTGTTTCCAATAGGTTAATGCTTTCATTTAGACTGCAGTTATACAGTTTACACTCAATGTTGAGGCCAGTATACTGCAGGGGTGGATCCAGGATTTTGTAAAGGGAGGATCCACAGAATTCTAAACAGGGCAGTCTGAGTTTGTTGAAGACAAATAAGCCAACCTGCCAAAGGGAGCTGTGGTGTAGGAAGGTTCCAAAAGGGGGAGGGGGAGGGGAGCACATGCATTCACTGGCTTAGGAAGCAGAGGTGCAAGGGGGGCATGTGCCCCCACTATGTAGCAGCCGCAATGTTTTTTATATATTTATACATGTATTTATATACGTGTGTGTGTGTGTGTGTGTGTGTGTGTGTGTGTGTGTCTCCCACTTTTTGGCACCTTCCTATGCCCGTGCATATATATATAAATATAAATATACATAAACCATTGCTGCTGCTACTGGATCAAGAAAAATGGAGGGTGCCCCCCCCCCCCCACTTCCTACGCCAGTTGGGAGTGAGATCTGTAAGAAGGGGTGATGTTGGGGGGGAAGTTGGGGCTTGCTCCCTGGAAAATGTTTTAAAGAAAGATGCTCAGAAATGCATTTTCAGGGCGATTTAGTGATGTATATTGTGGATGATGAATTTTAAAACAACAAAAAAAGGGCACTTAGAAATGGGCGGGCGTTAGCTGTGGGTCACAGGACCCCCTGTGATACCCCAAGATCTTTTAATGTCCAGGGTATTACTGAGTATAAGAAATGCAAGTGCTGCTTTCTGTGAAAAATGAAGATTGCTGCGGTAACAAAAACATTCTTTAAATCTCTTACATGCCATCTGAAACCCCATTTTCTTACAGGTAGATTAATGCAAGCTGCCACGCTTTTTATGTGTGTGTACCACCTGGGTGGCTTGATACACCATATCAGTTTCATTAGAAAAAGTTAACATTATCTGCAGTGGGAATTGATTTGGTGTTATGGAATCTATAATGCATGAATGAATGTCTTTTAAGGGTGGAATGTATAGCCCAGTAGTAAAGCACTCGCCTGAGGCACAGTCAGTCTAGGATCGATCCTTGTTGCCAGTGTTGGTTGGCCATTTCAGTACTTCACAGCTAGTGTAGTAAAGGCCATGGTTTATACTATCCTGTCTGTGGGATGCTGCATATAAAAGATCCTTGCTGCTAATCAGACAGAGTATTTCATTGTGTAACATCAGCAGGTTTCTTCTCTCATTATCTGTGTAGTCATTAACCATATGTCTGATGCCATATAACTGTAATTAAAATATGTTGAGTGTTTCGTTATGAAAAAAAACCCCATTTCTTCTTTCATTAAAAAAAGTTAACATTATCAGCAGTGGGAATTTATTTTGTGTTAGGTAACCTATAGTGCATGAATGAATCCCATCTTCTTTCCTCTCTAACTTTTCCCATTCATCCATCTGTTAATCCATCTGTCCATCTATTTATTTGTGAAATAATTAAGTTACTGAAGCTTTAAAATACATTTACCTGTAACAAGACAATGTTTAAAATGTGATGAGGTGTTGTTAACCAAACATTCCTTTCCTTTCTCTCACTATCCTAACCATGTGCAGAAATAATCATATTTTACACATTAAAAATAACTAAAAATATGCTGAGGTGTCTTTAAACAAACAATCCTTTCCTTTTTTTAACTATCTAAATCAAGTGTCAAAATATGTTAGTCACAATATTGCCGTAATTTAAAGTGTGCTGAGTGACCATCCTCGGTGGCGTCATGGCTAAGCCATCAGTCATAAGGTTGGTAGGTACAGGGTTCACAGCCCGGTACCGGCTCCGACCCAGAGCGAGTTTTAATGACTCAATGGGTAGGTGTAAGACCACTACACTCTCTTCTCTCTGACTAACCACTAACAACTAACTCACTGTCCTGGACACACAGCCCAGATAGCTGAGGTGTGTGGTCAGGACAGCGTGCTTGAATCTTAATTGGATATAAGCACGAAAATAAAGTTGAAATGAACAATGTGATGAAGTGTAATATGTTAAAACGTAAACATATATTTTTATCCTTTTCCACAAATTGAACATAGTCAGTGTCATAAATAACCATTTGCCATAACAGTTTTTATGTAGCTGATGTCGAATTATCTGTTGAACATTTTCGTAGTAATCAAATTGACAACCGCAGAGTAGTGGGCTTAAAGGTGAAACATAAAAAGAATCGCAGGTGAAAATGATACAGGTGTGTCACAGGTAGGGTCTTACAACTTCTACCTTGTAAGTGTTGTTTGATGATGAGACAGGTGTTTTGATGTCGTAACAAAGAGCTGACATTTGTAAAGGTGTGTGGGGTAAGGTATAGTCCAGTAATAGAGCACTCACCTGAGAATCAATTCCAATGTTTTTTCCCATTCTGACCAGTGTTCCATTATGGGTAAAGACATCTTTACACAGAGCTGACATTTGTAAAGGTGTGTGGGGTAAGGTATAGCCCAGTAATAGAACACTCACTTGGGAATCAATTCCAATGTTTTTTCCCATTCCAACCAGTGTTCCACAATTGGTAAATCAAAGGCTATCTTTATGTTTAGACTAAACATTTTAATAAGCAGATCTTGCACAGCAAATAGCTACACACATGTAGTTTGAAATGTACTAATTTATCATTAACCAACCTTAGCGAAACACTTAATAGCCAAAGATTAAACAATGTGCTGGGGTGTCATTAAACAAACATTCCTTTCCTTTCTTCTCTCACACTCCAGACCAAGTTTCACAATTACCGTATGTTAGACACCTAATACCCGCTGATTAAACAATGTGCTGGGGTGTCATTAAACATACATTCCTTTCCTTTCTTCTCTCACACTCCAGACCAAATTTCACAATTACCATATGTTGGACACCTAATACCCACTGATTAAACAATGTGCTGGGGTGTCATTAAACAAACATTCCTTTCCTTTCTTCTCTCACACTCTTAGACCAAGTGTCACAATTACTGCTAAACACTTAATAGCCACTGATTAAACAATGTGCTGAGGTGTCGTTACACAAACATTCCTTTCCTTTCTTCTCTCTCACTCTAGACCAAGTGTCATAATTACCATATGTTAGACACCTAATAGCCACTGATTAAACAATGTGCTGGGGTGTCAGTAAACAAACATTCCTTTCCTTTCTTCTCTCACCTAATAGCTGAAGATTAAAAACAATGTGCTGGGGTGTCATTATACAAACAGTCTTTTCTTTTCCATCATTCATTCATTTCATCTTATTTTCGTGCTTATATGCAATTAAAGTTCAAACACGCTATCCTGGAAACACACCTCAGCTATCTGGGCTGTATATCCAGGACAGTGGGTTAGTTGTTAGTGGTTAGTGGTTAGTGAGAGAGAGAAGAGGGTGTAGTGGTCTTACACCTATACATTGAGTCATTAAAACTTGTTCTGGGTGGGAGCCGGTATCGGGCTACGAACCATGTATCTACCAGCCTTATGTCCAATAGCTTAACCACAACACCACCGAGGCCAGCTCTTTTCCATCAAAACCCATGTAGAACACTACACTAGAAATAAGACACCGTTCCACATATCTATAGGAAACTCCCATCCTTTTATCTAATTAGCCAGCTGAGTTCCATAGCTTCCACACACTGAATATTGTGAGGAGAAGAAAATGACTGACGTTAGTTACGTTGAGGATCTTATCAAGAGATAGGTGCACCTGAGATAATGAGCACTTACTTACCTCCCTTTACACACACCTGTCGTTAGCAGCATAGCTTACCTGGGACCTACTTCACTAAACTCTCGCAACTTTGCGATATCGCAGTGCAATGCAAAAAGACTTGCAAAGAGGATGCTTTGTTGTCTACCAGAGCCTAAGAGAACTTTGTGAATTAGGCCCCAGCTACCTTGACTCTAACAGTGGAACAGAAAGGCATATTTGTTTGAATGACATGCCAGCATATTATAAACTTATGGCTATTTGGTTATTGTAACGAGTGGGGGAGGAGAGAAAGAGAGAGAGAGTGTGTGTGAGAGAGAAAGAGAGAACAAGAGAGAGCATGAGAGAGAGAGAAAGAAAGAGAGAGAAAGAGAATGAGAGAGAGAAAGAAAGAAAGAGAAAATGAGAGCACAAGAAAGAGATGAGGGAGGGAGGAAGATTGACAGAGAGAGAGAGATGGAGAAAGAAAGAGATATAGCGTGTGTGAGTGAGAGAGAGAGAGAGCGTGAGAGAGAAAGAGAGAACAAGAGAGAGAGAGAGAGACAGCAAAAGAGAGAGAGAAAGAGAAAACAAGAAACAGAGAAAACGAAAAAGACGGAGGGATTGAGGGAGGAAACACTGCTGACGTTTTATCAAACACAGGATTCATTTTATCATGTAGGGAGTGTTGGCTCCATGCGGTCCTCGCTTTCACTTCTCTCTGCGGATGTTAATCTATCTGTTACTCTCTGACCCATCACACCTTTGGCGGGTGTTCTACAACTGCACTGCAATATTTCTCTTGTCTGTGACAAATCGCTGAGTGTGCTTCTAACTGTTGGCCTGACAGTGGGTGCTATATTCACTACAATAAGAAAAGATATATGGGAAGGGTTTCTTTTTGTGCAGTTTATTACTTACAGGTCAAAAGGGAAGACGTTGAAGCATCTTTCATTTTATGACATGTTATCCTTTTTTAGTTGCTGTTTGAATGATTTAATGGCCTTTGTTGAAAATTAATTTTAATTTTTTTTCTTTATAGCTGCATATTTAATGGTATATATGCAGAAATTATGCCTTTACTGTGAAAATACAGATTAATCAGCAATACAAATTTAAGTTAAAATTTATTTTGTTTAATGACGTGGCAAGTGATCTTTTATATGCACTTTGCCATAGGGTGAGCAGCACATACCATGGCCTTTGATATACTATGCAGTCATGGAATGCTGGATGAGATGGACAAACCTGAATTGGAGAATGGGTCCACTGAGGGGATTTGATCCTACAAGCCATGTACTTCAGGTGTGCAGTGCACCCTACTGACTAAATTAAATTCACCTACTAATCAGTGCATGATAAAATTTTATCCAGAATTCTTTACTTAGAAGGGGCGAGGCGTAGCCCAGTGGTAAAGCGCTCGCCTGATGCACGGTCGGTCTGGGATCGATCCCTGTCAGTGGACCCATTGGACTATTTCTCGCTCCAGCAAGTGCACCATGATGGTATATCAAAGGTCGTGGTATGTGCTATCCTGTCTGTGAGATGGTGCATATTAAAGATCCCTTGCTACTAATGGAAAAAATGTAACGGGTTTCCTCTCTATGACTGTCAAAATTACAATATGTTTTACATCCAATAACCGATGATTAATAAATCTATGTGCTCTAGTGATGTCGTTAAACAAAACAAACTTCTTCTTCTTTACTTAGTAGTGCAATTGGAAAAGAAAACTCCTATCAGATTTTTTTTTTAATTAATTTTTGTCTCTTGGATTTTGGGTTTTTTCTTTTTTTAATGAAAATCACACAGTAACCCCTTATTTCATAAGATGCTGCCCAGATTTTCCTGAATTTATTTATCCAGTGTCAGTTTCAAGCTGATTAATCTACATACATGAAATACATACTGGTATGGTAGTAGTATTGCACGTACAGCATACAGCGATTATAAAATGGCTCAAATTATCTGGGATATTTGTCCAGCACTTAGATTAAACATTTTAATACTTGGATTTTTTTTTGCTGATGTTTGTTATCGTTTTGAATCGTGCCCGTTGAAACTTTGTGTTTTTATTTATACTCAAAGGGCCGGAATGTAGCCCAGTGGTAAAGTTATTTCCCATTCCAACCAAAGCACTGCAACTGGTACACTGGCATAGGAAGTGGGGTGGGCGGGGGGGGGGGGGGGGCACTTTTTGTTGATCCAGTAGCAGCAGTGATGGTTTTTATATATTTATATATATATGTGTATGTGTGTCCCTCCCCACTTTTCTTGATCCAATAGCAGTACTGATGGTTTATATAGATTTACTGATTAAAAAAACTTCAACTTTCAAATTTCACTTCTCACCCCAATCGTCTTTCCAGATCTTTGGTGGTCATAAACCTACTGTAATACTGAACTACCGGTTGTAATGTTTGCCCAATTAATTCACTATTATCATATAACCATTCCCCATAGCTAATATACCTTACAATTTTGACATTGTAAATTCTTATTAGAGTTCTCCTTTTTTTGAAGAGTATATATATATATATATACATGTATATAATAAGAATTTACAATGTCAAAATTGTAAGGTATATTAGCTGTGGGGAATGGTTATATGTGCGTGTGTCCCCCACCACACACTTTTTGGCACCTTCCTATGCCACTGTGGTATATGAAAGGCTGTGGTATGTTCTATCCTGTCTGTGGGATAGTGCATAGAAGTTCCCTTGGTACTAATGGAAAAATGTCTCTGAGACTGTGTGTCAGAATTGCCAAATGTTTGACATCCAATAGCTGATACTTAAATCAGTGTGCTCTAGTGGTGTCGTTAAAAACAAAGCAGACTTTGAACAGCATCAAAGCCGTTTGACCTTATGCTCAATTTTACAAGAGTCCTGAGAAAGTGCTTAAAGTGTAGTATCCTTACAATTTGCCGCTTCCACTTGTAACTCAACACTGACTGTGCATTGGAAGTAGGTACTTGGTTTTGACCCCAGGACCTACCAGCCTGAAAACACAGCTTAACCCCACTGCATCATAAAGACCATTTTAATAAAACATTGCCACTTAACCCACTATAACATTAAGACCTTATAAAGAGAGAAAGAAAGAAAGAAATGTTTTATTTAACGACGCACTCAACCCATTTTATTTACGGTTATATGGCGTCAGACATATGGTTAAGGACCACACAGATTTTGAGAGGAAACCCGCTGTCGCCACTACATGGGCTACTCTTCCGATTAGCAGCAAGGGATCTTTTATTTGCGCTTCCCACAGGCAGGATAGCACAAACCATGGCCTTTGTTGAACCAGTTATGGATCATTGGTCGGTGCAAGTGGTTTACACCTACCCATTGAGCCTTGCGGAGCACTCACTCAGGGTTTGGAGTCGGTATCTGGATTAAAATCCCATGCCTCGACTGGGATCTGAACCCAGTACCTACCAGCCTGTAGACCGGTGGCCTGCCACGACGCCACCGAGGCCGGTTAAGACCGTATAAAGAAAATTAAAGTTTGTTTTGTTTAATGACACCACTAGAACAGATTGATTTATTAATAATCGGCTGTTTGAACAATTTACATTTGGCAATTTTGACTTGTAGTCTTCAGAAGAAACAGCCTTTGATATACCAGTCATGGGACACTGAACAGTTGGGATGGGGGGGGGGGGGGGGGGGGGAAATCATCTTTGAACACCACTAGATCACATTGATTTATTAATCATCAACTGGTGGATGTTAAAACTTTTTTTGTAATTTTGATTTGTAGTCATCAGAGGAAACCCGCTACATTTTTCCCATTAGCTGCAAGGAATCTTTTATATACACTTTCCCACCGACAGGACAACACATACCATGACCTTTGATATTAGCAGTCATGGGACCATTTGGGATGGAAAAAAAAAAATGAAAAAAATAAAACAGTCAGAGAATGTGTTCACTGACGAGGTTCGATCCTGTGACCTAAACACCTCAGCCGAGCGCTCTATCAACTGAGCTAGATCCCGCCCCTCTGGTTAAACAAAAACATGACACCGAGTACACTTTTCGACCATCATTAGTAGGCCACGATCTACTACACCGAATCCTATAACACTGGTTCCCGTTTTGGCACTCGGCAGCTGACCCAGAATGTGTGGACGGGAATTACTTAAGAGGTGTATCTACGATATGTGATCTAAGTTTGCCGTCATCTAAACCTTTTCATGCCGTAAAGGTGGGTGTTCGGCAGAACGCTCCGCAATCCCTCGCCACCAGCCGATGGCAAACACTGGACAAAGACTTCGTCTAATTATCTCCGTAAAAAGGGGAGCAACCCTTGTATCGTGTGATACTTAGCGTGTTTACCAGGGTTTTATTCCGAGTCGTACCGTCACAATAAAAGACTGTCAAGAAAAACCTTGTTCAAATGCTCTTGACTCAAAAAAAAAAAGAAGAAGAAAAAAAAGAGAGAAAAAAAGCTTGACACGTTTTGGTAAATTTTTGTGCAAATCTTTGAATAAATGAAAGTCATGTGTGAGAAAATTTGTAACACTTTGCAAGAGAATGAACCAACATGATGACCAGATGGGTGCGAGGTTAACATGAAGCTGTTTTGTTTGTTTTTTTGTTTTTTTTATATGGTGAGTTATGTTGTTAATAGTGTAAACGGGAAGAAAGATGTTTGCTTAAGAGCTACCAGCACATATTGCTTAATGAGCAACTATTAGGAAAGGGAAAAACAGTGTTTGTTTTATTGGTGGATATCAAAGAATGAATGGATGGATAGATTGGTGAGTGGGTGGAGAATGGTTGAATGGATGATGAGTGTGTGGGTTGGTGGGTGGGTGGATGTATGGATGGATGGATGGATGGATGGATGGATGATGGGTGGATGGATGATGGGTGGATGGATGGATGGATGAATGAATGAATGGGTGGGTGGATGGATGGGTGGGTGGGTGGATGGATGGATGGATGGGTGGGTGGGTGGGTGGATGGATGGATGGGTGGGTGGGTGGATGGTTGGGTGGATGGATGGATTGATGGATGAATGGATGGATGGATTGGTTTAGGTGGGTAGATGGGATGGATGGGTCGGTGGGTTTATGTGTGGATTTGGATGGGTGGGTGGATAGATGGATTGGCGGGTGGGTGGGTTGGTGGATGGATGGATGATGCATGAATGAATCAATGAATCGATGAATGTTTGATGACAACCCACCAGTTATTGGACAAAGATGGGTTCAGGGTGGGGGGGGGTGGGGGGCAAACAGCAAAATGTTTAATCATTGGCTACAACAAACTACTTCAGCTGCATAATATTATGTCACTAGTTTTGTTTGTTTTGTTTTTCACTCTGCACCATTACAGAACCATCCCAGCTGCACTTCAGCAATACCTCAACTGCATATGTTATTCCTTTTTTCTACTCAACCACAGTACACCCTCAGTTGCATGTGTTACTATTTTTTCACCCATCACCACTACAACACCATCTCACCTGCATCTCAGCTGCATCATATACATGTGTTCCCAGTTTTTTTTTTTTTTACGGCTGACTTTAGATCATAGCGTAGATGGCTGAGATTGTTCCTATGACACTGTGTACATATGGTTTTGTTTCCTCGCCATGGGAAACGCAAGTTTGTCAGGAACACATTTGTGAGTTGCATCATCGGCAAACTTACAAAGTTTGGATCCTCTTACACAGGGGGTTGTCGTACACAGGGGGTTGCTGTACACAGGGGGTTGCTGTACACAGGGGGTTGTTATACACGGGGTTGTTGTACACAGGGGGTTGTCGTACACAGGGGGTTGTCATACACAGGGGGTTGTTGTACACAGGGGGTTGTTGTACACAGGGGGTTGTTCAGGGTCTTTTCATTAGTATCAGACAAGTATTCATGTTGCCAGACTTTTTCAAAGAAAATTGTGGATTCAGAATAGTGGTTTTCTGTCCATCTGTTTGTTCATGTATTCATTTAGCCATTTGTCCATCAATCCATCCATCCATACATCCACCCACCCAAAGCCCATCCATCCATCCATCCATTCATGATTTACATGTTCCATTCCACTATCCAAACCATTCACTGATTAATCTGTCTTTCTTTACACATCCATATATCCATCAGTCCATCCATCTGTCCACCACTCATCCATTGATCCGTCCAATCATCATCCATCCATTGATCCATTCTTTGAAGCATCATCCATCCATCCATCCATCTATCCATCCGTCCATCCATCCACTCACCCATCCACAAACCCACCCACCCATTCATCCATCCATCCATCCATCCATCCAATCCATCCAATCCATTCATCCGTCCCATCCATCCATTCCATCCATCCATTCGTCCACCCACCCATCCACAAACCCACCCACCCACCCACCCACCCATTCATCCATCCAGCCATCCATCTAGCCATCCATCCATCCATCCATCTATCTGTTCAGTCATCATCTTTCCATTCATCCATCCATCCATCCATTGAAGCATCATCCATCCATCCATCCATCCATCCGTTCAGTCATCATCTTTCCATCCATCCAATCCAATCAATCAGTCAGTCAGTCAGTCAGTCAGTCAGTCAGTCAGTCAGTCAGTCATCCATCCAATCCATCCATCCATCCATCCATCCATCCATCCATCCATCCATCCATCCAATCCATCCAATCCATTCATCCATCCAATCCATCCAATCCATCCAATCAATCCAATCCATCTATCCAATCCATCCATCCCATCCATCCATCCATCAACCACTAACCCACCCATAAACCTGTCATACCTTACACCCTTCCCTGCCTGTGGGAAAGTGCATATAAAAGAACCCTTGCTGCTAAAACACTAAATGTAGCGGGTTTCCTCAGAAGACTTGTCACAATGACCAAATGTTTGACCTCCAATAGCCGATGATATTAATACATCAATGTGCTCTAGTGGCGATACTGAACAAAACAAATTTTTAAATCTCACAAGACAAAGAGTTAAAACAACTATATGTTTCACCCCATAACCCTAGAGTTTAATATGTGTTGAATATTCCCCCCCCCCCCCCCCCTCCTCAGTTAATGTGAGCATGAGTCAAACAGTTGATTGACGGGCTGACACAGATGCGGAACTTTCAAAATAAGGTTTTTGAACAAGTAAAATGTTCATCCGGTCAACCTTTCATAATTAACCACCAGTATCTTTTTTGCATTTTGAGACTCATCTTTCAAGCATAAACAGTTTATATGATGACCCTGTCAGCGGGATGATACTGTTTTCTACACCACCACTATTCACCTATCAGCCTTTGTGACCTGTGTGTGTTGGCGTGCAGTATATACTAGTATAACACAAGTTAAAAATTACCGGCAGCATTCCAACGAAGATTGGACTTCTAAGAATGACATTTTCTAATCAACCGGTATTCATTTACCAATCTGGGGGCGGGACATAGCCCAGTGGTAAAGCACTCGCTTGATGCGTGGTCGGTCTGGGATCGATCCCCGTTGGTGGGCCCATTGGGATATTTTTTCTCATTCCAGCCAGTGCACCACAACTGGTATAGCAAAGGTCATGGTATGTACTATCCTGTCTGTTGGATGGTGCTTATAAAAGAACCCTGCCTGCAAATCTAAAGTCAGCAGGATGAGAGTGTTTTCTACACCACCACTATTCACCTATCAGCCTTTATGACCTGTGTGTGTTGGTGTTCAGTGTGTACTAGTATAATACAAATTAGAAATTATTGGTAGCATTTCAACAAAGATTGGACTTCTAAGAATGACATTTTCCAATCAACCAGTATTCATTTTCCAAAATTTGGGCGGTACATAGCTCAGTGGTACAGCGCTCGCTTAATGCGCGGTCGGTCTGGGATCGATCCTCATTGGCTATTTCTTGTTCCAGCCAGTGCACCACGACTGGTATAGCAAAGGCCATGGTATGTGTTATCCTGTCTCTAGGATGGTACAAATAAAAGATCCCTTGCTGCTAATCGAAAAAAAGTAGCGTATGAAGTGGCGACAACGGTTTTTCTCTCTCAATATCTGTGTGGTCCTTAACCATTATGTCCGACGCCATATAACCGTAAATAAAATGTGTTGAGTGCATCGTTAAATAAAACATGTCCTTCCTTCCTTCCTTCATTTTCTTTGTCACTTACCTCTGTTGGTGTTGGGGGGGGGGGGATTTAGCTCAGTCAGTTGAGTGTTCCATTGAAGTGCTTGCATCGCAGGATCGAACCACCTCGGTGGATCCACAACTGGTTAGAGGCTGTTATATGTGCTTTCTTGCTACTAATCGAAAAATGTGGTGGGTTTCCTCTCTACGGCTACAGTATATGTAAAAAAAAAAAAAAAAGAGTTTTGATATCCAATAGCAGATGATTATTACATCAATGTGCTCGAGTGGTGTCGTTAAACAAAATAAAGTTTAACTTTCGCTGCCTACACAAGTCCACAAATTACATGATAATTCGACCATCATGGACAATAGTGATTTCGCAGTATGTTAGAATATAACAATAGAAAAGATATATAATTATTTTCATCTTTCACAACAATCTCTTAACTTCCAGTTTAGCATTTAGCAGTTTTCTTTATTGGTGGTAAATATAAGTAAATGAATGAATGAATGAATTAATTAATTGAATTAATTAATTAATTAATTAATGGTTTAACGACACCCCAGCACAACAATACACATCAGCTGTTGGGTGTCACAAATGGTAAGTTAAATACTAGTAATGCAAGTTATAGAAATGACAAACAAACACATGTTTAAAGACTGAACACTTAAAACCATAACAGTTTTCACCTTTCATCATTTAAAAATTCTAGCGGTGACCTTTTCCAATCAACAGATTTTCATTTGGTGACCTTTCCAGAGTTATCGCTGCTGGTGGCATGTCGTATGAATTGAAACATTGTCACCAATTCTCAGAGGCAGGGCAAAACTGACCAAAACTGTTTTCTTATCAACTAGGCCCTATTTTGACAGCCGGCCCCAAACAAACCTTGTCAAGAGTTGTCAAGAAAATAGCACACAATCCATCTGGTCAGTCCATGGTTTTCACGGGGCAGTTGTTGACCAAAGGATACTTCAGGGGTCTGTTACAGGGAGCCTACTTTTGTTGTTGCATTAAAGGGCCTGTTTGTGGGGTCTTACGTTTATTGACCAAAGAATAATGTTGGAGATTGTGGCAGCAAGCTTAGTTTAACGTTTTAAAGGGACCATTTATAGGGTTTTGTGTCGGTGGAATAAAGGGGCAGGACGTAGCCTAGTTGTAGAGCGCTCGCTTGATGTGCGGTTGGTTTAGGATTGATCCCCATTGGCTATTTTTCACTCCAGCCAGTGCACCACGACTGGTATATCAAAGGCTGTGGTATGTGTTATCCTGTCTGTGGGATGGTGCATATAAAAGATCCCTTGCTGTTAATTAAAAAGAGTAGCCCACGAAGTGGCGACAGCGGGTTTTCTCTCTCAATATTTGTGTGGTCCTTAACCATATGTCTGATGCCATATAACCGAACATAAAATGTGTTGAGTGCGTCGTTAAATAAAATATTTTCTTCCTTCCCTCCCACCCACAAGGGAAGTAATTTACCCCATGTAAATATTGCATAAGAACTGTCACAACCCAGCAGGAGAGATTTTATAAAAACACCACCCAACCACACCTGAATACAGCACAACAGAGTTAAAGAAGAATTAAAACATTCGTGACATACCACCGTGCAACTGGTCTATAAAGAACATGTAACCAGTCCGTTGAGAACGCGTAACCAGTCCATTGAGAGTGTGTAATCGGTCTATTGAGAAGGGTGATGAATTAGGTTCATTTGAAACTAGCCATATCTGGACACAATCACCACCTAGGGTGGCGTGCGGGATTGACTCACGGTGCCAATGTTGTTAGTAGATTGAGTTCTAGCCATGTTTGTATTTCTGCGTATCCACCGCCCCGGTGCAGCTTTGTTCATGCACGGTGCAGCTTTGTTCATGCACGGCAGGCAGTAATTGTGGACAGAAAAGATCCCGATTTGTTTCCCAAACCTCAAAGCATTTGCTGAGATCCTCTGCATATTATGTTTTTTGGTGGGTTTTTTTTTTATGTGCAACCAACAGAGCATATATGTGTGTGAAAACTCTCACCCATTTTTAAGCAAAATATTTGAGCCATTTATAAACTGTAACGACTTAAAGTTTGTTTTGTTTAACGACACCACTAGAGCACATTAATTATTAATCATTGGCTATTGGATGTGAAACATACTGGATATGAAACATATTTTTGACAGTTAGTCTTAGAGAGGAAACCCTCTAGTTGTCCATTAGTATAGCAAGGGATATTTTGTATGCAACATCCCACAGACAAGATAACACATACCACACCCTTTGTTATACCAGTTGTGGTGCACTGACTGGAGCGAGAAATAGCCCAATGGGCCCACCAAAGGGGATCGATCCCAGATTGACTGCGCATCAAGCGAATGATATACAATTGTGTTCTGTCCCACTCCCTGTAACAACTTATGCATGTAGGTTGTCCATCTGTAGGTTAATTTTGTTTTCAGATATTTTAAATGTTTATGCATATCTTCTGTATGATTTGTTTTTGTCTCCGCCAATCCAACTGGATGGGGTTATAATAGGTTTCATTTTCATCCTTCTGTCTGTCCATCTGTCCATCTGTCCTTCTGTCCATCTGTCCATTCATGTCTCACCCATATAGTTTTCAAGACTTTTTCACAACGCCTAATGACATTGAGCTGAAATTTTGTATATAACTTTATCATGTACTGTTACTGATCAAGTTTGACAGCGATTTACCCATTTTTGACAGTTGTGGCCTTTGAACTTAGGAGATACAGGCTGTTTGTCGCTCCAGCCAGTGCATCAAAGGTCGTGGTATGTGCTATCCTGTCTATGGGATGGTGCATATAAAAGATTCCTTGCTGCTAATCGAAAAGAGTAGCCCATGAAGTGGCAACAGCAGATTTCCTCCCTCAATATCTGTGTAGTCCTTAACCATATGTCCGACGCCATATAACCATAAATAAAATGTGTTGAGTGTGTCGTTAAATAAAACATTTCCTTTCTTTAGGAGATACAAAAATGTGCTGGGCTTGGTAGGAAAGAAAGAAAGAAATGTTTTATTTAACGACGCACTCAACACATTTTATTTACGGTTATGTGGCGTCAGACATATGGTTAAGGACCACACAGAGTTTGAGAGGAAACCCGCTGTCGCCACTACATGGGCTACTCTTTCCGATTAGCAGCAAGGGATCTTTTATTTGCGCTTCCCACGGGCAGGATAGCAGAAACCATGGCCTTTGTTGAACCAGTTATGGATCACTGGTCGGTGCAAGTGGTTTACACCTACCCATTGAGTCTTGCGGAGCACTCACTCAGGGTTTGGAGTCGGTATCTGGATTAAAAAACCCATGCCTCAACTGGGATCCGAACCCACTACCTACCAGCCTGTAGACCGATGGCCTAACCACTACGCCACCGAGGCCAGTCCAGTATATATACATTACTATAACGTACATGTAAGTAATTAAAAGCAAGGTGATGTGGATGAAACAAAATCCTTCGGCTATCACAGATGTGGCTTGTAGCAGAATGAACATTTGTAGGAAGGTATCTTGTAATATTTTGACATGCCGCCCTAAACTAACAAGCAGGAAACTGAAGTAGATGGGCGCCCGCTGTGGGTAACAAAATAATTATCTTGATGTAGTGGTCTGCTGGGTCGGAAGTTGTTTTTATCGGCTAGTGTGTTCATTTGAAGGAATTCTTTGTTACGAGTAAAGCAATTCTCAAAACAACAACAAAAACAACACATCTGGTAACATGGGATAGGTATTTTCTGATTAAATCTGCATTGCAAACAATTCGGTGGGCGGGACATAGCCCAGTGGTATAGTGCTCGCCTGATGCGCAGTTGGTCTCGGATCAATCCCTGTCGGTGGGCCCATTGGGCTATTTCTCACTCCAGCTTGTGCACCATGACTGGTATACAAAAAACTGTGGTATGTGCTATCCTGTCTGTCTGTAGGATGGCGCATATAAAAGATCCCTTGCTACTAATGGAAAAATGTAGCGGGTTTCCTCTCTAAGACTAAATGTCAAAATTACCAAATGTTTGACATACAATAGCAGATGATCAATAAATGAATGTGCTCTAGTGGTATTGTTAAACAAAACAAACTCATTTTTTTGTTTCTTTATTAAAGAATGAAAGAAAGAAAGAAATGTTTTATTTAACGATGCACTCAACACATTTTATTTATGGTTATATGGCGTCAGACATATGGCCAAGGTCCATACAGATATTGAGAGAGAAACCCGCTGTCACCACTTCATGGGTTACTCTTTTCGATTAGCAGCAAGGGATCTTTTATATACACCATCCCACAGATGGGATAGTACATACCACGGCCTTTGATACATCAGTCATGGTGCACTGGCTGGAGCAAGAAATAGCCCAATGGGCCCACCGACGGGGATCGATCTCACACCAATCACGCATCGAGCGAGCGCTGTACCACTGGGCTGCGTCCCGCCCCTGTTTTTTTGTTAAGTACAGAGGGGTAGAGCGCTCACCTGAGGTCCTTCCATTCCAGGATCGAACCACATCAGTCGACCCATTCTCTGATTGGGTTTTTCCCATCCAATCCTGTGTCTCAGAACTGGTATATCAAAGGTCGTGGTATGTGATGTCCTGTTTGTAACAAAGTGAATATAAAAGATCCCTTGCTGCTAATGGAAAAATATAATGGGTGTCCTCGAAGACGTATAAAAAAACTACAAAATATTTGACATCGAGCACCTGTCAATGTACTCTAGTGGTTTCGGTAAACAAAACAAACTTTGAGAAGCATATCTTTATTTTTATTTTTATTTTTTTCATTTGATGGTATGGCAGTGCTGTCCTGGTCATCACCTAGGAGTAGCCAATCGTATGATTTTCTAAATTGTTATCACACATATGTGTGTTATTGGTGTGTGTGAAAATAATGAATGATGTGTAATTTTTTTTACTATAATGTGTTTTCTTGTTTCAGAAAAAACGTGTGAATTTGGATCTGAGTTGCCACGCTATGCCCCAGTTAGAACGAGACGATGTGTAGAGGAATGTATTTCTGGCTCTTAGCTGTATCTGTTGTTAGTGCCTTCTATGCCGAGTCTGTGCAAGAGGAGATAATTCCGTCAGACTTCCGATACACTAACTATGAAGGTCAGTGTCTTTTTTTTCTTTTTTTTCTAGATACGTGATCATGAGGGTGAGCGCTTGCGAACAATTGGACTGGTACCTATCATATTCTATCATATCACATGTATTTAATGTTAGGTGCAAACACCAGTCTAGTAAAAGTTAAAGTTGAAGATTGTTTTGTTGAACAACACTACTAGAGCAGATTGATTTTATTAATCATCGGCTGATGGATGTATTAGCAAACAACTACTTCTTTTTTATATACCCTTTCTCCATAGACAGCCAATACATGCTTTGGCTTTTTAATATGCCAGTGGTGGAGCATTGGTCCGGGGGAAAAATTACTGAAACCACTGAGGTGAATCGATCCAGTGATCCAATGCACCTCAGGCAAGGATTCTTTATCACTAACATATATTATGCTCCTGAATTAATAAGATATTACTTTAGACTTGTTTATGTATAATCATTTTAATTTAAGTCATGGAGGAGAATAAGATAAATCATACAATTAAAGAATTGAAATCTATCTCATTTTAAACTGTGGTTGAGACCCGAAGAAATTATTTTAATTTAAGTACATCATGGAGGAGAATAAGATAAACCATACAATTAATGAATTGAAATATATCTCATTTTAAACTGTGGTTGAGACCCGAAGAAATTATTTACCAGTATAGACAGTGAATTTAATTTAAGTACATCATGGAGGAGAATAAGATAAACCATTCAATTAATGAATTGAAATCTATCTCATTTTAAACTGTGGTTGAGACCCGAAGAAATTATTTACCAGTATAGACAGTGCACAGTTAAGTGGGGTGTCAGCCCATAGTTTACAACTTGTCAGATATTCAGTTGTAAATTTATCCTGCTTTATTGCCAAAGGATGCATTTCTTATCTGTCTGCTCGCTTCTTGACCCCACAAAGATATACAGTTTGTTGTTTTCAACTGTCAATTGTTTTTATAGATGAGATTTACATAAAGATTGTATTTCTACCAAGGAATTTATAGTAGTGTACTGTTGTTTATAAACAAATAGAAAATGTATGGGGGGTTTTTGTGGGGGTTTTTTTTTAATGATTTAAATTTAGATAAAAAAATTTAAATGGAGATTATTGTAGTGGATTTATTTTTATCTCGCCATTATGAAGTTAAACGGCGAAATATAGCTATTACTTTTTTGGTTTGGATGGCTGTATCTAGGGGGAACTTAGTCTAAAATTACTAGGTGGGGTGTGGGGGAAGGGAGCAGTAAAAATTAATCTTGACACTTTAGATAATCGTTTCTCCAAAAGACATAACAGGCAACTTTATACTAAAAAGGGCAATTTAGGGTAGCAACTTGACCCTTGCCCCCCTCCCCCTCTACCTGCTAGGTATGTCACAGTATGAATTTCAGTTACTGTGTTATTAGGCCAAACAAAATAAATTTCTGGTCTCTGGTCAGCGCGTGCGACAGTTTTGACCAGAGACCAGTATGAACTTTTTTTTTTAATTTCCCATGGTATAACGTCGATTTTTGCCAGGCTTTTCTTGCTATGATGTAAAACTGCATTTGGAGATAAAATGCCATTGTGCATGAAATAGGATGTGCAGTTTAAATGTGCCCTTTATTTCGGTATCAAATGGTGTAAAAAAAAAGAAAAAAAAAGAAGAAAAAAGCCATATCAATTCTGGAACTTTGGTCTAACCAGAGACCAACATTTTTTTTTTTTTTTTTTTTTTTGGTGGTGGCGGGGGGTGGGGGGCTGAACTGCATTAATTGATTTAAATGTATTGTGAGACCTTCAGAGGTTAGAAAGAGCAGGGTCATTAGGTTAAAAGTTAAAATATCATGTTGAAGTCATCAAAGACATTTATTTTTCCACTTCTGCATAATTTTTCTCCTTTTAATCTTTTTTTAAATATGTGAAGAGTTCAGATGCAAAAACCAATAAATCCATTTTAGTAATTTTCTCCAAAAGAGTTTTTTTTGTGATGCTTTCTATGTAAGACATATCAAGTCCACAATGGGTAATCTTAAGTTGAAATAAATAAAGTAAATAAAGAAAAGAATTTAAAAAAAAAACTATTATGAAAACCAGAACATAATGCCTTGAACTGAGCAATGGTAGTAGAAGTTGTGTTTTGGATAAAATGATGTTTTTCAGTTTTGGGGCCTGAACTCTTCATATATATATATATATATATGTTGTTGGGTTTTTCACATTAGTTATGCAACTGATCATATTTCCTTCTCTGTTTATTGTCTATTATACAATAAAAGCTAGGAATTTTTGCTACAAGTGATTCCCCCCCCCCCCCCCCCAACATATTTTTCTTTTCTTTTCTCTTGAGAACCAAAATATTTTTGGCTTAGCTGTCTGTTTCGTGACCTCAATGTCAGGGTCACATTGTTGCGTTTATTACATGTGTAACAGAGTGCGATGTGCCAGCTAGCTCTATTTTTCCATCATCTTTGAAGTTCGGCAGTCAAAACAAAGGAATACTGAAGCCATTATGTGCAACAGTTGTACAACTTGACAATCCCGGGAAGTGCTCTTTTTTTTGTGCCCTGTGAAATAATGTTCTGTCGATAATGACAGTTTTAGCATTGTTTTCACATGAAAAGTTAAAACAATTAGAAAGTTAATAACTGTGAACATCTTTATGGCTTGTCTTGTGTTTTGTGTAATGGGGGTTGGTTGGTGTGCATTTGCAGGCCACGAAGGAAATGGGATTGGGGGGGGGGGGGGGGTCTGAGGGGTTCTGTACTCTCCCTACTTGACGATGAAAATGTAAACCTTTTTGTCTGCCTCTATAAATAAAAATAAAAACCTGGCTTGTGTCCAAAAGTGGCCTAACATAATCTTGTAAATGATATTGGTTCATTATGATCAAAAAAATATTTTGAGAAGAAAAAAACTATTTCTGTTTCCATCTGCAATTTTCATACATTAAAACCTCTCTCTCTCTCTCTCTCTCTCTCTCTCTCTCTCTCTCTCTCTCTCTCTCTCTCTCTCTCTCTCTCTCTCTCTCTCTGTCTGTCTGTCTGTCTGTCTGTCTGTCTCTCTATCTCTCTGTCTGTCTGTATATCTCTCTCTTTCCTTCTCCCCCTCTGTCTCTGTCTCTCTGTTTCTGTCTATCTCTGTCTCTGTCTGTCTGTCTCTCTCTCTCTGTCTCTCTCTCTCTCTCTCTCTCTCTCTCTCTCTCTCTCTCTCTCTCTCTCTCTCTCTCTCTCTCTCTCTCTCTCCCCCCTCCCTTTTTTTTGGATTGGCCTTTTTTTCTAGGTAGTGTTTATGTTCTAACATACCTACTGTACTTTCTGCTGATTAGACAGTGTTGGGGATGTTGTTGTAACAAACATTCCTTTTTTCTACCTTTGTTCTCGTTTCCTATATCAGTTTTCACTTCCTTTTGTTCCATCCGCTTCCATTTACTTCAACAAATTCTTCCTGTTACCATTTCTCTGCCGTTTTATATCCGGAAAAGGTCCTATTAGCCACAT
Source organism: Gigantopelta aegis (assembly GCF_016097555.1). Taxonomy (NCBI): domain Eukaryota; kingdom Metazoa; phylum Mollusca; class Gastropoda; order Neomphalida; family Peltospiridae; genus Gigantopelta; species Gigantopelta aegis. The sequence goes on along the minus strand of NC_054709.1, from coordinate 27,804,445 downwards.
TTCCAATGGAGAGGAAATCTGAAGTTCACCTGTTCTTAATTTAATTCTGTTCTTAATTTAAAAAATACCAAACAGTTTATAAATAAATAAATTTAAAACATGATATATTTATTTATTGGATAGGTTCTTATTCCTGTGGTATATATGTCACATGTTACCTATTTCTACAGTGAAAGAATGCCATACTTTCTATATTTCTACATTGTTTTGTATTAAAGAAATGATTTAAACCATGTGGGAAATGAAAGGGAAGAAATATGTTATGTTAATTGATACGTTGGCACATTTTACACTATGGCTATACTACTACTAGTATTTGGAATCTTTAGGGCACAGTTAATATTTCATGTGTTCTTGAAGTCATTTTGCAAAGTACAGTGAAAACCATCTAAATCAGACACCCATTGGACAAGGTAAAAATCTCTCTCTCTCTCTCTCTCTCTCTCTCTCTCTCTCACTCTCACTCTCACTCTCACTCTCACTCTCACTCTCACTCTAACTCTAACTCTAACTCTAACTCTAACTCTAACTCTAACTCTCTCTCCCTCCCTCCCTTTCTCCCTTTCTCAACCAAATATTGAAGTAACTGTATAACCATATGTTAGGAACCACATAGCTTTTAATTAAAATGTGCTGAAATAAAAACTTAAAAGTTTGTTTTGTTTAACGCCACCACTAGAGCACAACTAAAGCACATTGATCATTTTAATCATAGACTATTGGACATTTGGTAATTCAGACATGTATTCATCAGAGGAAACTTGCTCCATTTTTCAATTAGCAACAAGGGATATTTTATATACCCTATCCCACAGACAGGAAAGCACATACCATGGTCTTTAACCTGTTGTGGTGCATTGGTTAAAATTGTGCTGAAGTGTCATTAAACAAATATTCTTTCCTTCCTTCCTTCCTTCATTGTCTAAATGAATTGTAGCCATGGTGATAGCAAATACTGGATGCCTTATGATTGCTGATTATATTATATTATATTATGTTATGTTATGTTATGTTATGTTATGTTATGTTATGTTATGTTATGTTATATTATATTATATTATATTATATTATGGAATGGTGTTACACATTCTGTCTTCTTTCTTTAACATAAATATTTAAAAAAAAAAAAAAAAAAAAATTTGGGTGCTAAAGAACTGACACAAATAGAACAGTGGCATGGTTGCTACGGCAACCGCTGCATTGTTTCATGGGTAAGATGAAATTGTTATGCCAGGTCTGTGACACAATCTGCGTTCTTGGTCTAACAAGGAGGAGAAATAAATGTGCGGCACTTGTCATACTTATCTTAAATACTAGCGAAACAAGCATTGTACTGCTTCAGACATAACTCTTATACTTACAACAGTACTACCCATGGAGCAGTTATTTGGGAGTCAGACAGATCTCTTTTCTGTGTGTACTGACATAGCCCACATTCTTTTGTATATTTTTAATCTCGTTATGTGTTATCATGACCATCTGTTTTTTCATCCACCTAAATGCATGTATTCTTTCAAGTATCCAACCATCTGTCCTTCAGTTCTCCTATTCATCTATTTATCCTTGCATTCATTCATCTGTCCTTCTGTCCTGTCCATCAGTCCTTCCAAGCATCCATCCATCAATCCATATATCCAATTATCCATCCATCTGCTTCTGTTTGTTTATACCTTTGTTAGCCCATCCATTCAACCATCCATCCATTTATCCCTCCATCCATCCACTAAATCGCACCATCCATCCATCTATTTGTCCGTGGATTGATCGATCCGTCCATCTGTCTGTCCATTCATCCATCCGTCCATCTGTCCGTCTGTCCATCCACCCTCCCTCCCTCCCCCTCCCTCCCTCCCTCCCTCCCTCCCCCCTCCCCTCCCTCCCATCTATCCATCCATCCATCCATCCATCCATTCATCCCTCCAGCCCTCCATCCATCCATCCATCCATCCATCCATCCATCCATCCATCCATCCATCCAAATATCCAGGTGTCCAGCCATCCAGCTATTCACCCAACACCCAAACCATCTGACTGTTTTAAACATGGAAAATGATAACAACTCTTTTAACATAGATGTGTTAGCTTTTTCACCACCGCCCTGCTCCTGATTTGTGAAATATCTTCACCCATGTTGCACGAGAAACAAACTCTGGTGCATTGTTCACAAGTCTGTGAGATGTGGTTAAAATATTTCTATCACTGATAGCCGACACCTCCTGTTGTGAACACCCAATGTCAAGTGTGAGAAATGTAACTTGTCAAATACAGTCAAACCTGCATTAAGCGGCCACCAAACTGAGGATCGGAAAAGAACTGGCCTCGGTGGCATCGTGGTTAAGTCGTCGGACATAAGGCTGATAGGTACAGAGTTCGATACCCATTGGTGGGTCCTTTGGACTATTTCTTGTTTCAGCTACTGCACCATGACTGGTATATCAAAAAAGGACATCATATGTGCTAAAATAAAAAAAATGTAGCGGGTTTCTGCTCTAATACTATATGTAAAAAATAACCAAATCAATAAATCAGTGCGCTTTAGCAATGTTGTTAAGCAAAACAAACTTTAACTTTAAATCACCTTCCCTCCTTAACCCCCCACCCCCCCCCCCCCCCCCCAAAAAAAAAAAAGAAAAAGAAAGAAAAAACCCAACAACCAATCAGATGGAAATAAACCTAGCCTTTACCTCCGTCAACCATAAACTTGATTATTTACAGTAACCATTGTACTGGGGGATTTTTTTTTTTTTTTTTTTTATTATTATTTTTTTTTTTTGTAAACACAATTTCTTATCAACTTGTAAAAAGACAGATGAGGTAATGTCACACACACACACACATATATGGCTTGACTGTCTGGAACCAGTTTAACGAAAGGTGTTAGGTCTCCGCCTCAGCACATCACAGGAACACTTGCGGTATGGTACAAGTGGGAACAAGGTGTTAGGACGACCTCTCGGAACATAATCAGATCTGTTAGGGGTGTTATTACACCGGGGGGGAACAGACAGTTTGATTGTCTGTCAGGTGCACGCCTCTCTTGGACGCTCTTGGATGGGAGTGTTGTTATCTTGTAGCGTGGCACTAGGGAAGAAATTGCTTGCAGTAAGTGGTTTATCTGCAACCCAGGGAGAGAGAGAAAACACACACACACACACACATACACAAGACTTGGTTGTGGAATTAGAGTCGCACTCATAAGAGGATAGCGTAAGAGGATAGCGACTATACTTGAACTCGTGTTTGATGTACAAGATGGAAGATTCTTTTATATTTTATGTTTCTCGTTTTTTTGTTGGTAGGATTGATGGACAGATGGATGAATGAATGGACAGATGGATGGATGGATGGGTAAAGACTAGTAGATGAATAAATGGATGGATGGATGAATTAATGGTTGATGGAGGGATGGAAGGAGGAAGGGATGGATAGAGGGAGGGAGGGAGGGATAGACAGACATGGCATTTGGGATATTTTCTGTTTAATATAGCTATAATGGATGGATGGATGCTTTGATGGATGGATGGATGGATGGATGGATGGATGGATGGATGGATGGATGGATGGATGGACATATGGATGGACTGGTGAACTGAAGGATGGATGGATGCATTGATGGGTGGATGGGTGGATGGATGGATGGATGCATTGATAGGTGAATGGATGGATGGACAGATGGATGGATAGAAAGACAAAAAATGAATGGACAGACCGATGGACGGACCTGACATTTGGTATTTGGGTTTTTTAACATACATCATTAGCTGTTGTTTCGATTGATGAAATCATTTATGAAAAATCTGTGTTGATGGAAATAAACTTAAAAGCTTCCTCTATTATATATTTTACATGTATTTAGTTTTTGTTTCACACCCAGCATGAAACATTAGTAGACCCATAAAAACTCTTAATACTCAATAAAATTGAAAAAGATAAAGAGACCCATTAAGTTGAGTCATGCTGTAATGAAATACTACTTTCTAAATTCCACATTTCCATTATACTAATATGCATTCAGTGACATAAATCTTTTTAAAAATCCATTATAGCTATTTTATCATTGTGCAAGATTTCGAATTTAAAATATAAATGCTGATACAGGTAGTGCTTTTTGTAAAGTTGTACTAAAATATATAGAAGAAAAATCTTATTATACATTTTATGACATTATAGCTCATTATTAAAAAAATCTTATTGTACTGTTTATAAAGTTAGAGATTTAGAATTACGTTTTGAAGTGAAAAAAATGCTGACTTGTCTGCTTGTTCGACTGAGCGGAACCATGAACTGCGAGGAGGTATTAGCCATAATCATGCACATTTGTACCTTCATTTGAAGGAGAGTTATTAAAAGAGCCATTACCCAGGATGCCTCGATGACGAGGTGTTGTGAGACTAATTTACGAAACATTTATTGCACAATAAATAACAGCAGCACAATAACCTGGGAAAACAGCAAGGGCCGGCTTTCATTGAAGTTGCAGCCCACGGTGTACTGGTGATGTCGGAGAGTTTGTATGCTAGGTTTGTGCAGACCACACGTCTGCTAGACCACATCTGCTAGACCACATCTGCTAGACCACGTCTGCTAGGGTTTGTTACACAGGTCTTCTTGGGTGTTCTTGTAGGAAAGCGAAGGAAGATTTGTTTGACAACACCTCAGCAAATGTTTTAAATGATGGGTGTTTGGTGTTTAATATATGGTTATTTAGAATATTGATTGAGAGAGCGAGACTGAGAGAGAAAGACACAGGTAGATTAATTGAGAGACGGAGAGAGATAGAGAGACAGAGAGAGAGAGAGATGGAGAGAGAGAGAGCGAGAGAGAGAGAGAGAGGAGAAACAGGAACGAGTAAAGATGGGGATGGGGGAGAGAGAGAGAGAGAGAGAGAGAAGAAAAGAAGAAGAAAGGAAGAAAGACAGAGGGAAAGAAACAGGAAAGAGAAAACAGGGAGAGAGGGGAGGTAGGGAAAGAAGGAAAGAGTGAGAGATGGGGAGAGAACATTTTTATAATTTAGGTTTTAATAACAAAATATTGATATAAAATTGTTGTCTCAGATCACCACATCGCATTAATATGACGCCATATATTACCAACGACTTAATACTCCCCATGTTAAATGCAATGATATCTTAGCATGTGAATGAAAGAAATATCTTTTCTAGCTTTCTTTTATGGGATAGCTCTGTCCCATATACCTGAGGATAAGAAAAAATAAATAAAATCCTAGCTTTCTTTCATAGGCGAGGACATAGCCCAGTGGTACAGCGCTCACTCAATGCGGGATCGATCCCCGTCGGTGGGCCCATTGGGCTATTTCTCATTCTAGCCAGTGCACCAAGACTGGTATATCAAAGGCTGTGGTATGTACTATCCTGTCTGTGGGATGGTGCATATAAAAGATCCCTTGCTGCTAATCGAAAAGAGTAGCCCATGAAGTGGCGACAGTGGGTTTCCTCTCTCAGTATCTGTGTGGTCCTTAACCATATGTCTGACGCCATACAACCGTAAATAAAATGTGTTGAGTGCGTCCTTAAATAAAACATTTCTTTCTTTCTTTTCTTTCTTTCATTGATAGCTCTGTCCCATGTACCTGAGGATGAGAAAAAAGAAAGACTTTTCCTAGCGTTCTTTCATGGAATAGCTCTGTCCCATATACCTGAGGATGAGGCAAAACTGAATTCTGTCCAAGACAGTTGCTTTATTTGTCACGTCTGTTCGTTTCTGTCAGATTCTTCTGCTTGGGTGTTCCTGAAGTGAAGTAACAGTTAATGAACTTACCTGTGTTTGTTTGTTTCAGGATGAAAAAAAAAAGAGAGAAAAAAAACACATAAACATGAAAGAATGCATGCTGCGTACACACTGAAATAGGTTTATTCTTGTTAATTAGTTGTAGGTGCATAGTATTTGTTTTAAGAAAAGACGGTGAATGAAAAACAAATACAAATTGGTTACAAACCCACTGATTACACTAGGTTATTCATAGTTGAAATGTTTGTTATGTAGTGGTGGGTTTTTTGGGGGGTTGTTGTCTTTTGCACTACATCAACATGTTCATGACTACAGATTCGCTATATGTTTCTATATAGCCTTAGTGGCTATAATATTTTTATTAATATCAGCAGGCCCGTGGATTTTTGTATGTACTTTTGCGTGCCTGGGGGACACATACCCTGAAAAGGACAACCCCTGTTGTCCAGCTCTTTCTCCCAGGATATTGGTTTAAACAAACACACCCTCTAAACCTGACCAGAATATATCCATTTTACACAAAAAGTACTACTTTTGTATGGGCTGGAATTTTGGACAACCAAATAGGAAGATAACTGTGAGATGAGGCTGAATACACGTATGATTGCTAACTTCAGTTTCTTATGCACTTTGGTGAGGACATCATTTGTTATTTATTATAACACACACCAATAACACACATATGTGTGTATTATCAACTTAAAGACATGCAATTGGCTACTTGTAGTTAATGACCTGGTTACCAGGCACAGCCGTATTGTCCAGTAAAATAGGCATCATCAAAATTGACAGTTCTGTTATGTATAAGTTAAATTAAAACTGATTGCTCTGTGATGAATGAATACAGGCATTGTAAATAGGCTTTTAAGTGTATGTAAGAAATAAAAAAAACTACGTTCATGTGTTGTTAGATACCGGTACCAGTTACATGTACCTTGCAACTCATTTTTTAAAATTGTACCCAATTTGCTATTGCTCATTCGATATGTTTTGAAATAACTTGTATGATAAATGATATCTATAGGACACTCATGTAGTATTCTCTTTCACTTACACACCATGTAAGACATTAAACCCATATATATGTAACAACTAAAACCCATCCAAGCAATCTCCTAGAGTGTTGTGGTCTAAAAACCCTCACCCTAATCTTGAATAATCGTCTCCACAATGGTCACTTTACAAATGAGTATTGTGGTCTAGAAACCCTAACCCTAATCTTGAATAATCATCTCAACTATGGTCACCTTACACATGAGTATTGTGGTCTAAAAACCCTCGCCCTAATCTTGAATAATCGTCTCACAATGGTCACTTTACAAATGAGTAATGTGGTCTAAAAACCCTCACCCTAATCTTGAATAATCGTCTCCACAATGGGCACCATACAAATGAGTAATGTGGTCTAAAAACCCTCACCCTAATCTTGAATAATCGTCTCCACAATGGGCACCATACAAATGAGTATTGTGGTCTAAAAACCCTCACCCTAATCTTGAATAATCGTCTCCACAATGGGCACCATACAAATGAGTATTGTGGTCTAAAAACCCTCACCCTAATCTTGAATAATCATCTCCACAATGGTCACCTTAGAAATGAGTATTGTGGTCTAAAAACCCTCGCCCTAATCTTGAATAATCGTCTCCACAATGGTCACTTTACACATGAGTATTGTGGTCTAAAAACCCTCACCCTAATCTTGAATAATCGTCTCCACAATGGTCACTTTACAAATGAGTATTGTGGTCTAAAAACCCTCACCCTAATCTTGAATAATCGTCTCACAATGGTCACTTTACAAATGAGTATTGTGGTCTAAAAACCCTCACCCTAATCTTGAATAATCGTCTCACAATGGTCACTTTACAAATGAGTATTGTGGTCTAAAAACCCTCACCCTAATCTTGAATAATCGTCTCACAATGGTCACTTTACAAATGAGTATTGTGGTCTAAAAACCCTCACCCTAATCTTGAATAATCATCTCCACAATGGTCACCTTAGAAATGAGTATTGTGGTCTAAAAACTCTCACCCTAATCTTGAATAATCGTCTCCACAATGGTCACCTTAGAAATGAGTATTGTGGTCTAAAAACCCTCACCCTAATCTTGAATAATCGTCTCCACAATGGTCACGTAACAAATGAGTATTGTGGTCTAAAAACCCTCATCCTAATCTTGAATAATCGTCTCCACAATGGTCACTTTACACATGAGTATTGTGGTCTAAAAACCCTCATCCTAATCTTGAATAATCGTCTCCACAATGGTCACTTTACATATGAGTATTGTGGTCTAAAAACCCTCACCCTAATCTTGAATAATCGTCTCCACAATGGTCACTTTACAAATGAGGCTGACTCTCAGCTTGATACGCTCCCGTATGTGATCCCACAGACACATTAGGAGTTTAATAAAACGGTCTGCTTGAGATGTCGACCCCTGCTTCTCCCCGCCGCCACCACACACCACATTAAGTAAGTAGAATAATCGAACATGTTCCGAACAATTTCTCCTTCCCTTTGATGTGTGCTTGGGGAACAGACCAGCCTATTGTGCTGATGGCGGGTAACCTGGGCCCCACTTTAATGTTGTAATGGGAAGATTAAAGAGGCCAGGCGAATTGTGTCGGTAAATGATCGAGGGCAAATCTCTTGGTAATAATGGGATTTTTTTTTTTATTAATATATATCTGTCTGATTTGTTTTTTTATTTGTTTGTTCAGTGTGAAAGTGACCTGAATTTGTCACATAGTTGTTGAATGAGCAGGAGGATGGATGGATGGATATATGGGTGGATAAAATGATGGATGGATGAGTGGATGGATGGATGGATGGATGGATGGATGGATGAATGAATTAGTGAATGGGTGGATAAGTGGCTGGATAGATGATTCAATAGGTGGATGGATGGATGGATGGATATTTGGGTGGATAAAATGATAGATGGATGGATGGATAAGTGGATGGATTGATGAGTGGATGGATGGTTGAATGGATGGATGGAGAATTTGATACATGGATGGATGGATGGATGGATATTTGGATGGATACCATAAAATGATGGATGGATGGATGGGCTGGTAGATGGACTGATAAATGTTTGGGACTGGATGGATGAATGGATGGATGGATAAATGGATGGGTGGATGGATGGATGGGTGGATGGATGGGTTCATGTATTAATGGATGGTGCTATTGTGGGTTGCTGGTTAGTTGAAAAGAAGGAGAGATGGAGAAAGGAATGTTGTGATGGAAAGATGGAAGGAATGAGATAGGAAGAAAGTAATGTATTCTTCTAAAATTCAACTATTGTAAACTTGTAGATGTTCAATGGTTAAAGTAACTGAGGGAAAAGGAGAAGAATTCTATTAAAAGTTTGTTGCAAGGTTCTTAAAATGTTTTATTATATTAATTTGAGATTCAACGATTAACATAAAACTCTAATTATCTCTCATTTTAATGTGTAGAGTAGAGAGTGCAAAGAAAAACAAACACTACCATCTGCTATGGATTAATGCAGAAGTCTTTCTGTGTTGAAAAAGCCATGACGTGAAAAGCTTGGGATGTACCAAGTGCCAAGAGGGCCGAGGGTTCTACCAGTCACGATGGAATCACAGGAACAATCAAACATGATATATTTTCTTACACTATCACCAAAAGTTAATCTTCATCTTAGTGGGGGTCAAGGTCATAAATCTGGCAGTGCAAGGTATTACTTTCTACCTGTCCTGTTGTTCTAGACTTGCGGCGGTCAATTTGAGGTACAATTGTAAATTTGGCAGTATGTGTGTGGTGTGTGTGTTGGGGGGTATTACTTTCTACCTGTCCTACTGACCTAGACTTGCTGAGGTCACTTTGAAGTATGATCATAAATCTGGCAGTGCAAGGTGTTACTTTCCACCTGTCCTGCTGTTCTAGACTTGCCGCAGTCAATTTCAGTTATGATCGTAAATTTGGCAGTCTGTGTGTTATGGGGGTATTACTTTCTACCTGTCTTTCTGTCATAGACTTGCCACAGTCAGTTTGAGTAAATCTGGAAGTCTGTGTGTGGCGGAGGTGCTAGTATTACTTTCTACCTGTCATTATATCATAGACTTACCAAGTCAGTTTGAAGTACAATAGTAAATCTGAAAGTGCAGACATATTACTTTCTAAACTTCATCCTGTCCTAGACTTGCCATGGTCACTTTGATATATGGTCATAAATCTGACAGTGTAGACATATAGACATACATGTATATTATCTCCTTCCTATCCTTCTGTCCTAGACTTGCAACAGTCAGGATTAAGTTGGTGTTTTTAATATTGTTTTGTCATAAACCTTTTTTGACCCACAGCACCATTTCCTTTCTTTCCCTTTATTTCCTTTTTATTTCTTGTTGATCTGACAACTCCTATCTATAATATTCTTTAGCAGTCTACCTCCACATTCCAGTCCTTGTCTCTCTAAATGCAGTTTGCTTTTCTGAGGTCAGGTCAAGGTAGGCAAAGGTAGCAAAAACATTAGTACTTGTTTAAAAACATTAGGGAGGGACTTTAACATGATTGACAGCTATTTATGAATGATTGACAGTTATTTTATAAAAAAAATTTAACATGTTACAATGTGAATTAACAAATTAACAGGTTTTTCTTCTTTTAAATTATATACATTTCCAAGGAATGGACTGTAACATGATTGACATTATTTAAAGGAAGTTACTTGTACATCCAAGGGAGGGATTTAGCATGATTGACAGCTGTTCAAAAAGATTAATATTTATGTAAGTGAAATATTAAATAATTTAAAAGATTAATTTGATATTCTAGGGCAGGAATTTAGTGTGACTGATAATTAGTCTTTTAAGAGTAAAATTAACAAATATTTAAATGATCAATATTAATGACCAAGGGAGGGAGTTTATCATGACTGACAGCTGTTTAAAAAGATTAACATTTATGTAAGTAAGATATCAAGGTATTTATAACGTTAAGTTGATGTCCAAGGAGGGATTTTGCATTGATTGACAGCTATTTAAAGATATTAAAATTTATGTTTCAAGTGAAAATTAACAACTACATTGTATTTAATAAGATTAATATTTATGTCCAGGGGTCGGATTTTAAAATGATTGACAGCTATTTAACAAGATTAAAATTTATGTTCAAATTAAAAATTAGCAAGTGTTTAATGAGATTAAAATTTATGTCCAGGGGTGGAACTTTAAAATGATTGACAGCTATTTAAGAAGACTGAAATTTTATGTGCAAGTGAAAAATTAGCAAGTGCTTATCACAATTTAACAAGATTACTATTTATGTCTGGGGGTGGGACTTAAAATGATTGACAGCTATTTAACAAGATTAAAATTTATGTGCAAGTGAAAAATTAGCAAGTGCTTAACAAGATTAATATTTATGTCCAGGGGTGGGACTTTAATGTGATTGACACTTATCATGTCCACAGGAGAGATTAGCATGGAGATTATACAGATATTATACAGAGATTATACAGAGATTAGATCAGCTGACCGCATGGTAGATATGATACACTAAAAGTGTCACTCCTGTTTAGATTGGACGTAAAGTTTATTGCATGCTTATTGTGCGTGTTATCAATGAAACGGTCCTGACTGCTAAATCCAGATGTTTTATTGAGATTTCATGTGCAACCTTCAGTCAAAAGGTTACATTTATTGAGACTTGCACTGCAGGGAATACTACTGTCAAATGTACGGTGTATATATTATATTTAAAGTACTGATATCTCGAACTAAGATAGTAAGATGGCAGATTAGTAGATTAAAAAAAAATAAAAAAATAAAAAAAAAGTCTGACATCAAGCAGCCGATGATTAATAAATCAATGTGCTCTAGTGGTGTCATTAAACAAAACAAACTTTATCTAAGACAATATATCAGAATTACCAAATGTCTGACATCAAGCAGCCAATGATTAATAAATCAATGTGCTCTAGTGGTGTCATTAAACAAAACAAACTTTATCTAAGACAATATATCAGAATTACCAAATGTCTGACATCAAGCAGCCAATGATTAATAAATCAATGTGCTCTAGTGGTGTCATTAAACAAAACAAACTTTATCTAAGACAATATATCAGAATTACCAAATGTCTGACATCAAGCAGCCAATGATTAATAAATCAATGTGCTCTAGTGGTGTCATTAAACAAAACAAACTTTATCTAAGACAATATATCAGAATTACCAAATGTCTGACATCAAGCAGCCAATGATTAATAAATCAATGCTCTAGTGGTGTCATTAAACAAAACAAACTTTAACTTTAGCTTTAATTTTCTAGCAATACTACTGTCTGCACAACTAATCGTCACTTGATTTATGAATACTAATCACATTTTGAAACTCAATTTGTCTGATAGTATTATCGGTTTATCGTGGCACTGCCATCCCTGCCAGCTTGTTCCATCTGATATTAATTCCAGTTTAAATGATGCGTTGGACACTATCAGTATTTAATGGTGGAATAAATTAATTATCAACCAAAACAAATGGATATTTGAGTATAAATATGAAACAGGAGATGCTGTTCCGGGGGTTCGGAAGGTCACAGACAGAATGTGTTGACTGGAAATAGCCTTGGTTAAAAGCATGCATCACAAATTGAGTTAATCTCGATCGATGTTATAACTCGTGACTTGCTGACTTGCATGTATAGCAGGTAACGGAATTTAATCTGTTGGTGACAGGTGTGATACGAAGGTGTGTTTGTGTGAATGGAAAGAAGGAAGGAAGGAAGGAAATGTTTTATTTAACAGCGCACTCAACACCATTCCATTTATGGTTAATCTCGATGTTATAACTCCTGACTTGCATGTATAGCAGGTAACGGAATTTAATCTGCTGTTGACAGCTGTCAAGGTGTGTTTGTGTGAATGGAAGGAAGGAAGGAAGGAAATGTTTTATTTAACGACGCACTCAGCACATTTCATTTACAGTTACGGTATATGGCGTCGGACATATGGTCAAAGACCTGTTGTTCTCCTTGTCCCAACCAGTGTACCAAAGAGCATTGTATGTGCTGTTCTGTCGGGAAGAAAGGAAATGTTTTATTTAACGACGCACTCAACACTATTCCATTTACAGTTATATGGTGTCAGACATATGGTCAAGGACACACACAGATATTGAGAGAGGAAACCCGCTATCGCCACTTCATGGGCGACTCTTTTTCGATCAGCAGCAAGGGATCTTTTATATGCACCATCCCACAGACAGGATAGTACATACCACAGCCTTTGTTACAACAGTTGTGGAGCACTTGCTGGAAGGAGAAATAGCCCAATGGGCCCCACCGACGGGGATCGATCTCACACCAATCACGCATCGAGCGAGCGCTGTACCACTGGGCTGCGTCCCACCCCTGTTTTTTTGTTAAGTACAGAGGGGTAGAGCGCTCACCTGAGGTCCTTCCATTCCAGGATCGAACCACATCAGTTGACCCATTCTCATAGCCCAGTGGGTCCACTAATAGGGATCAATCTTAGACTGACGGCGCATCAAGCGAACGCTTTACCGCTGGGCTAGTTCCTGCTCGAGGTTAATCTGGATGTCATAACTCAGGACCAGCATGTAACAGTATTTAATCTTCAGCTGACAGGTGTGGAGGTGTGTTTTTGTGAATGGAGAATCAACAGAACAAAACTGGAGATGAAAATAGATAAAATGGAAGCTCTTAAGACCAAGTTTAGTGTTCGTTTTGATCAACTTTTTAGAAAAAGAAACAAAGTTTGTTATAACTTGATTATGGGGATTTAGTCTGCTTAACCAATATTTGAAGAAGAACAAATGGGGTTTTCTTTGTTTTAGTTTGCTTTATGTTTCTGTCAGCAAAAAAAAAAGAAGAAAAAAGAAAGAATAAAGAAGAAAAGAAACTGTTCATAAATAAAAAATTACTGGAAAGTATCTACATATTAAAATCTTATTAAAATGCTTTTTTTAATAAAACACCAGTCTAGCAAAAGTTAAAGTTGAAGTTTGTTTCGATGAATGACACCACTAGAGCACATTGATTTATTAATCATCAGCTTTTGGATGTCAAACATTTGGTAATTTAACTACTTTTGACATATAGTCTTAGAGAGGAAACCCGCTACATTTTTCCATTAATAGTAAGGGATCTTTTATATGAACCATCCCACAGACAGGGTAGCACATACCATGGCCTTTTGATATACCAGTCGTGGTGCACTGGCTGGAACAAGATTTAGCCCAATGGGGATCGATCCTAAACTGACCGTGCATCAAGCGAGTGCTTTACCACTAGGCTACGTCCCCCTCCTGGCTGGAATGAGAAATAGCCCAATGAGGCCACCGACGGGGATCGATCCTAAACTGACCGTGCATCAAGCGAGTGCTTTACCACTGGGCTTTTTTTTATTAAGTTAGAGTTAAACATTCTCACCATTGAATTGGGATAAAAAAGGAGCAAAATTTCAAACCAGACTTAGATGGCAATAACTTGTACACACCATCATGAGTCATATTGAGAGAACAAAATTTGTTTTATGAATTTTTTAATTAGCAAGATTTTGTAATCAATTTGAAACTTTATGAGCAACTGCTGTTTAACTTTTCGAAATTGTTCAACTCAGTGGTGTAAGGAAGGAAATGGTTTATTTAACAACGCACTCAACACATTTTATTTACAATTATATGGCGTCAGAATTTAGTGATGTCATGGATAAGCCATTGAACATAAGGCTGGTAGGTACAGGGTTCGCAGCCCGGTACCAGCTCCCACCCAGAGCGAGTTTTAACGACTCAATGGGTAGGGGTAAGACCACTACAGCCTCTTCTCTCTCACTAACCACTAAACCACTAACCAACTAACAACTAACCCACTGTTCTGGACAGACAGCCCAAATAGCTGAGGTGTGTGCCCAAGACAGCGTCCTGGAACCTTACTTAGATATAAGAATGAAAATAACATGAAATGAATAAAAGTGATTCATATACTATTATTACTAAGAAAGGACAGCATGCTTGAACCTTAATTGGATATAGAAAATAAGTTGAAAGGAAAAGAAATGATGTATAAAATTATGTTTGGGGTCAGCTGAGCCATTTTGGGGGCCATCTGGGGTTGGGAGCACGATCGGACTCAGTTTGTAGAGAGAGCTTTCCTAAGAGGCTTAGGTCTAAGGATCGAATCCCGTTAGTGGCCCCATTCTCTAACTAGGTTTTTTTTTTCCTCCATCTCATCCAGTGCCCCATGATTTGTATATGTGTTGTCTTGTCTACGGAAAAGTGCATATAAAAGAGTCCTTGCTGCTAACGGAAAAATGTAACAGGTTTCCGCTGAGGACTACTTCAGAATTACTACATGTTAGTAATGTCAGAATGATTAAATGTTTTACATCCAACAGCTGATGATTAACAAATCAATGTGCTCTAGTGGTGTCATTTTTGAAAGCAAATCTTTTTTACCACATGGGGCCTCTTGTATATCAAATTTACCTTTACCAATCTCCACTGCACACCGGAGCCAGCACTTGCTTGATGTGTGGTTGCTTTGGGATCGATCCCAGTCGGTGGGGCCATTGGGCTATTTCTCATTCCAGCCAGTGCATCACGACTGGTATATCAAAGGCCAGTAGTATGTACTATCCTGCTTTGGGATGGTGCCCCATAAAAGATCCCTTGCTGCATTAGGATTTCTCATTCCAGCAGGTTTCCACTGACTGACTATCAAAGGCCAAAATGACCAAATCTGTGGGATGGTGCATATAAAAGATGCTAATTGAAAAGAGTAGCTCATGAAGTGCGACAGCGGGTTTCCTCTCTCAGTATCTGTGTGGTCTGACCATATGTCCGATGCCATATAACCGTAAATAAAATGTGTTGAGTGCGTAGTTAAATAAAATATTTCCTTCCTTCCTTCCACTGCACACCAGGTATAGAAATCTGAACTTTACTACGAAATTCAACACAAACATTCTAACCTCACTGAAATGTTTGTTTCTGTTCCTAATTATGAGGTCACCAAAGCTGCCTGTGTTTGACCTCACGTTTGACCTCCCAGTGAGCGAGACTGACCTGGCAGCCCATCTGAGGGTCATTCTGCCCTGACTGTCCATAGGTCACACTTATTAACGCATAAACTTCCTGTGTTGCAGTCAATGTGGCAGACATACGAGTCTGGCCATACAGGGGCTGGAATGTGGTCCAGTGGTCAGAGTGTTCATCTGAGGAGTTTGGATTGTATGCTCAAAAATCCTTGGTGGATTCCACCCTCACACATCCAAACCAGTGTCTCATGACTGTATGTCAAAGTCATGGTATGTGCTGTCCTCTCTGTAGGAAGGTGCATATAAAAGATCTTGTTATTAATGGAAAAATGTAGTTTTTCTTTGACTATTGTGTATCAGTTTTTCTAATACCATGTCTTTTCATTGCTTTCCTTTTTTCCCTTCCTTTTTTTTTCTTCTGTCATTCCATCACCTTGAAAGTCCCAAGAAATCATCTCTAAATCAAATTACAGTTCAGGCACATCTGTACCAGGTGCAACCTCTGACAGAAGGTTTTTGAGTTGAATATGGGCAACATTTGGAATATCAGTTAGTGAAAAGGTTAATAGAATTTTTGAAAAACAAAGCAAAACATTAACAAGCCAAAAATAAAAAGGAACTGCCTCCTAAGCCAAATGTTTGTATAATTTAGAGCATTTTTTAGGACAGTCCAAAAATAAATGAAAGCAAAAACATTTCTCACAGATTATTTTAGTACTAAAACATTCCTTGACACTTAAAATTAATTATACAGTGACAGAAGAATGAAAGTCTTTAAATATATTCTCTTTTTTTTTTTACTTTACATGGAAGTCTTAAACATATGTTGTTCTTCTTCTTTTTTTTCTTTTCTTTTTTTTCAACTGCACCTGACCTCTTTAATACTAAATAAATTATACATGTCACTGATATTTTCAAACCTGCATCTGTTTTATTGCTGTTGTCAATGGTTCCTGTGTAATCTTCTTTCGAAGAAAGATGATAAACCTAATCTGATTGGCTGTTGATAACATCAATCCGATTGGCTATCTCTTTGAAGTCATCTGATTTGGTAGTCTGAGGTCAGTTGTGGGTGAGATCAGGATTTCAGAACAATATAACTCAGGTTATCGCTGATACTCCTATTTCATTTTGATATTCTAATTTGATCAGATATTATTTTTTTTACTAAATACTGAAATTTGTATATATATGTAGTTAAATAGTGAATACTATAATTTTCAAAAAGTAATGAGTTACGGGGCATGAGCAGAATGGATTATGTCCATTTCCTGTTTTCATCTATATATTCAAACTTAACAAATATCATTTATTAAATACAGAAATTCTGAACTGGTAAACATTGGTGTTTTATTTGTATATAGTTGTATAGTGAATACTGTATTCAATTTTTTTTACCAGATACTGTTTTCTAAATATAGTATTATTCTGTCCGATGCTCAGTCACTGGTCATGCCAGAGACTGGACACAGGGTAGACATGCTTGAACCGTGTATAAATAGATACACATTAATATAATTACTCAACTCAATACACTATTAACATTTGGTGTTATATTCATATGCATGTATACTTGTTGTATAGTGAATACTATAATTTTCATAAAGTTATAGTTATGAGTTATTGAGTTATATGTCTATTTCCTTTCTTCATCTACATATTTAAATATGATCAGATACAGTTTACTGAATATTTAAAATTTAGGGTGGTATTTGTAGATAGTTTTATAGTGAATACTATAATTTTTATAAAATAATAATAGAGTTATTGAATATGGACTGCAGTGCATTATGTCTGTTTCCTGATCTCATCTACATATTTAAATATGATTAGATACAGTTTACCGAATATTTAAAATTTAAGGTGGTATTTTTCGATAGTTTTATAGTGAATACTGTAATTTTTATGAAATAATGAGTTGTTGCATATGGACAGCAGTGCATTATGTCTGTTTCCAGATCTCATCTACATATTTAAATTTTATCAGATACTCTTTTACTAGATGCAAATTTGATCAACACTGTTTTGTAAATACTGAAATCAGTTGTGGTATCATTTAGACATGTGGGAAATATATATACACAAATGTATATTTTTTTATATCTATGGTAGACAGTATAATTTAGAGAACACACTTAAGATGTTTGTCATAAAGTCAGAAAGCATTACTTAATTAGGACTGTACCATTTTTTTTTTTGGGGGGGGAGGCTGTTAATTGATACCTGGTGGATTTGCTTTTTTTAATGTTTAATTTTTTTTTTTTTTTTTTTTTTTTTTTTTTTACAAAAAAAGCTACATTATTTAATATTTTCCTCTAAGTTGTGGCATTAAGGGAATAAAGGGGTGGGACATAGCCCAGTGGTAAAAGCGCTCGTCTGATGCTTGGTTGGTCTAGGATTGTTCACCGTTGGTGGGCCGATTGGGCTATTTTTCATTCCAGCCAGTGCATCTCAACTGGTATGTGCTGTCCTGTCTGTGGGAAGGTGCCTATAAAAGATCCCTTGCTACTAATGGAAAAATGTAGCAGGTTTCCTCTCTAAGACTATACAATGTATGTCAAAATTACCAAATGTTTGACATCCAATAGCCAATAATTTATAAATCACTGTGCTCTAGTGGTGTCATTAAACAAAAACAAACTTTAATTTTTTAAGAGAATAATCCCACACACCCCACCTTGTAATTACATCTGGACTGGCTCCTGGAACTGAACGACAAACCAACATTTACTTAATCTGTTGACGTCAGTTTGCGACCCTCGCCAGTAAGCAAAACTTCACAAGTGGTTATTTGTGTGTGAAAAGCTTTTGATGAATGCGATCTCGAAATTCGAACTTGATTGATAAAAACCCATCGGGACAACAATCATTGCTTGTGGACATCGTGGATTAGATCGAATCACCTCCACTCGGTAACGTTACGCTCTACGAGATGACTATCTTCCTATTGGCTCCTCTTTTGTCACTTCTACCCATTGTGAGACACTGGGTCATAATTCTGAGAACACATATCATTTAAGTTCAGGGTTTTGTGGAGGAATTTAAGAGAGGTGGAAATAATGAATGTTTATCTTTTATAAAGTGCGAAATTCATGACTATTATGTTAAACACAATATTTAGTCGAAATTCATGACTGTTAATTACATTTAACACAATATTTAGTCGAAATTCGTGACTGTTAATTACATTTAACACAATATTTAGTCGAAATTCATGACTATTAATTATATTTAACACTATTTAGTTGAAATTCATGACTATTAATTACATTTAACACAATATTTAGTTGAAATTCATGACCATTATGTTAAAGACAATATTTAGTCAAAATTCATGACTATTAATTACATTTCACACAATATTTAGTTGAAATTCATGACTATTAATTACGTTTAACACAATATTTAGTCAAAATTCATGACTATTAATTACGTTTAACACAATATTTTGTAGAAATTCATTATTATTACATTAACCGTTTTGTCGAAATATTTAGTCAATCTCAGATTTGAATTCCTCGGGGGTGGGGGGAGAGAGAGAGAGAGAGAGAGGGAGAGAAAGAGATTGAGAAAGGGAGAGAAATAGGTTAAGAGAGGGAGAAAAATAGAGAGGGAGAGAAGGGAGAGAGAGATTTAGAGACAGATAAAGAGAGACAGTGAAAGAGAGAGAGAAGATAGACAGAGACAGAGAGGCAGAGAGAGAGAGACAGAGAGGCAGAGAGAGACATAGAGAGTATGAGTAAACCTGCATGCAGTCACCATATAGGTTACTCATACCAAAACATCAACGAAGGATCTTTCATATACACTGTCTGATACACAGGACAGCACATACCTCAATCTTTGTTCACCAAGGCTAGTGAGTACCGGTTACAATGTTAAAAACCCATGGAAAGACGTGCCTCATTGAACTAAATCGGTCCCCTGATACCTCGGCATGATAGTGACCCCGGGATTATGAGGATTACGGCATGGGTCTCAAATGTTGTTTTGAATCCTGTGACGAGGTGATGAAGGATTTATAACACAAATAAAACAGTATTTTCATACACTGGTGTGTCAGGTTCATGTGACGATAAGGCGTTTTATGTAACTCCTCTGCTGAAGATCCAATATCAGTCCTGTCACAATTGATGAGATTATTTTCAGGGTTGCAGTACACAATATTGGTTGTCATGGGTGACAATGTTAAAGGGACATACCCAAGTTTTAACCCCTGAAAATTAACACTACGTTTATCTAATCTACAAACCTGTAACACATTGGGATAAGTTACAATTGAGTGAAACATGACATGGACTTTGAAATGGTGACATACCCTCTAAAAATAGACTAAAACTCTACTTCTCAGACATTTTTAAAAATATGATAAATGCATTTTGTGATATTAAAAACACCAGGATGATCAAAAACACTTCGAATGTATGGAAATGGATAATCTAAACAATAAAATCTAACTAAAGTATGATTTCCGTTATCAAAAACGGCTCTAATAATAAAAAATATGCCTTAGTGTTTAAAAACTAGAATATGTCCCTTTAACAGATTTTGTTTCTTCTAATTATTCTGTTTAATAGTAATACAGAGAAACATGTGTAAACCGAATCACGCTGGGGACCTACTATGGAATAGAACAAGGATATTAACAAGAAAGAAATGTTTTATTTAACGCACTCAACACATTTTATTTACGGTTATATGGCGTCAGACATATGGTTAAGGACCACACAGATTTTGAGAGGAAACCCGCTGTCGCCACTATATGGGCTATTCTTCCGATTAGCAGCAAGGGATCTTTTATTTGCGCCTCCCACAGGCAGGATAGCACAAACCATGGCTTTTGTTGAACCAGTTATGGATCACTGGTCGGTGCAAGTGGTTTACACCTACCCATTGAGCCTTGCGGAGCACTCACTCAGGGTTTGGAGTCGGTATCTGGATTAAAAATCCCATGCCTCGACTGGAATCCGAACCCAGTACCTACCAGCCTGTAGACCGATGGCCTACCACGACGCCACTGAGGCCGGTAGGATATTAACAAAGTCAGTACCTTGTAATCATATGGGGGTTTTACATGGTATTTAACAGATTTTGACATTTCACCTTGAACTTTGACCCCAAAATGCCTCATTTGCTTGCCAGACAGCGTTAGATTCAGCAGTATAATCAGTGGGAGTTTGCTGTAAGAGCTAGATGTCTGTATAAAATTGAATGGACACAATTTAATCAGTGGGAGTTTGCCGTAAAAGCCAGATGTCTGTATTAAATTGACTGGACACGATTAATTCATTTCTTGTCTGTGTATTTCCACTCGGCTGGCCTGTGATAAAATGCTCCTCATATTGCAATCATTTATCATCTAGCTGTACTTGGAGAAACCCTCACTTGTTACCAACAGCTGCCCTTCATTAATCATTAATCATTTTATCATCAAGATCGCTGTTAAAACTTGCACTCACTTTGCCACCGGGCGGGACGTAGCGCAGTGGTAAAGCGCTCACCTGATGCACGGTCAGTCTGGGATCGATCCCCATCGATGGGCCCATTGGGCTATTTCTCTTCACATTTGGGAATAGGGGCGGGATGTAGCCCAGTGGTAAAGCACTCGCTTGATGCGCGGTCAGTCTGGGATCGATCCCCATCGATGGGCCCATTGGGCTATTTCTCTTCACCTTTGAGAATAGGGGCGGGACGTAGCCAAGTGGTAAAGCGCTCGCCTGATGCGCGGTCAGTCTAGGATCGATCCCCATCTATGGGCCCATTGGGCTATTTCTCGTTCCAGCCAGTGCACCACGATTGGTATAACAAAGGCTGTGGTATGTACTGTCCTGTCTGTGGAATGGTGCATATAAAAGATCCCTTGCTGCTAATCGAAAAGAGTAGCCCATGAAGTGGCGACAGTGGGTTTTCTCTTTCAATATATGTGGTCCGACGCCATATAACCGTAAATAAAATGTGTTTGAGTGCGTCGTTAAATAAAACATTTCTTTCTTTCTCATTTAAATATTTTTTTTATCTTAATATAAGCTCATGTTTTTATTATGTCTTTATTTACTTTTTACATTCCTGGATGGATTTTATGCCGAGATTATTGTATTTTAAAAAAATGTTTCTTTCTTTAGCAACGTATACAGAATGAATCACACACCATAATAATATCTAGAATATTCATCGGTTACAATGAAAATGTTAAAGGTCTCAAGATAACATCATTTATGATCTATTTGTCGAGAGTTAATGGGCTAGCATGTTAAGGGTTAATGTCTTAAGTGTTTGAATTCGACAGATGGATGCCCGATTGTGCAAACTTGAGAGCTCTCCACTAAAAGAGGTTGCTTAATGGTGGCAAAGGAAATATGGATGACAAATTACATCGATGATGCTATCAATAGAATGTATTCATTCGCCGGTTTAATACGGCTTGTAATGGCACTCAAGGTGGTGCGATATTCGCTCGTTTTATACAACCGGCTCATAATGACACTTGAGGACATGCTGAATTCTCTAGGGGGTAGACAAATGACTGATATGTCCTCACATCAAGTGCACAAAAAAAAAATGAAGTTATTAAGAGAGATAAAAGAAATGAGTTTTAAGTCGGATCTAGCCTGTTTCTCTTTCATTTTGAAAGGTCAGGGGTTTTGTGCACAGAGAATTGTATTAAGAGGGAATTTTAATTCCCCAGTTGATTGTCATTTAGACATCGGAAGTTTTTGTTTTTTTAATTGCCTTTTCTCTTTTTGGTGCAAAGGGCAGGACGTAGCCCAGTTGTAGAGCGCTCGCTTGATGTGCAGTTGGTTCAGAACTGATGCCAGTTAATTAAATTCGTAGGTCAAGACGGGACGTAGCCCAGTGGTCAAATGCTCACTTGATGCGTGGTCGGTTTGGGATTGATCCCTGTTGGTGGGTCCATTGGGCTATTTCTCGCTCTAGCCAGTGCACCATGACTGGGATATAAAAAGACGTGGTATGTGCTATCCTGTCTAGGATAGTGCATATAAAAGATCCATTGCTACTAATAGAAACATGTAGCAGGTTTCCTTCTCTAGTGATACAAATGAGGACTTTGAATGTGCCACTGATTAAACAATGTGCTGGGGTGTCATTAAACAAACATTCTTTTCCTTTCTTCTCTCACACTTTCAGACCAAGTGTCACAATTACCATATGTTAGACACCTAATAGACACTGATTAAACAATGTGCTGGGGTGTCATTACACAAACATTCCTTTCCTTTCTTCTCTCACACTCTGTTAAACACCCAATAGTCGCTAATTAAACAAAGTGCTGGGGTGTCATTAAACATACATTCCTTTCCTTTCTTCTCTAATACTCTTATGTTGGACACCCAATAGCAGCTGATTAAACAATGTGCTGGGGTGTCATTCAACATACATTCCTTTCCTTTCTTCTCTAACACTCTTATGTTGCACACCCAATATCAGCTGATTAAACAATGTGCTGGGGTATCATTCAACAAACATTCTCATTCTTTAACACAGCGTTTCCTTTAAGAAATCCGTGTGTGAGTTTTTGGACTTAACAACAGAGTTAGATCCTTACCCGGTTTCATAACCCATTCACCCTGTTCTGAAAGCTCCCTCCACGGAGGCGTCTTATGCAAACATGCAGATCTTTCCACAACCATTGTCCAGAGAAACGGCCTCAGAGTCTTAAATGAGTTTTGTAAATTAGCAACATTTCCCTGTCAACTGATGATCAGTAAGACTATTGTACTGGAACCGGCAGACAAACATCACCGGACTTGTCACGGGTTTAACAATGCTGTCTTGACAAGGAGTAAATATTAGTGATTTCCATGTTCATTAGTGAACATTTTTGTGTTAGTTGTTGGGTTCTAGTTTAAATTGGAAATGGGGATACAGAATCCAGTACAGAATCTGGTACAGAATCTGGTACAGAATCTGGTACAGAATTATGTACAGAATCACGTACAGAATCCGGTACAGAATCCGATACAGAATCACGTACAGAATCCAGTACCGAATCTCGTACCGAATCCGGTACAGAATCCGGTACAGAATCCGGTACAGAATCATGTACAGAATCATGTACAGAATCACGTACAGAATCCAGTACCGAATTTCGTACAGAATCAGATACAGAATCAGATACAGAATCAGATACAGAATCAGATACAGAATCAGATACAGAATCACGTACAGAATCCGGTACAGAATCAGATACAGAATCAGATACAGAATCAGATACAGAATCAGATACAGAATCAGATACAGAATCAGATACAGAACGAAGCTACTGTGAGTGTACACCCCCTCCCATTTTGAAATGCCTTGAACAATTCAGTATTTAGTAAAAGAGTTAAAAGTTTGTTTTGTTTAACAATGCCACTGGAGCACATTGATGAATTAATCATCGGCTGTTGGATGTCAAACATTTAGTAATTCTGACTCTTAGTCATCAGAGGAAACCCTGACATTTCACCTATGTTTCTGGGGACAATAAATAATTTGAACGAAACAAAAATTAAAAAAAGAAAAAAAGATGAATCTAGTGCGAGCACTCTACCTCAAAGCTATATCCCACCCGTGACATGTTGGATACATTCCTCTCAGAATATCAACTTCTTTGATGTATCTCATTTTGACCATCCTCCCCCCAAAACATAATATGAATATTGTTTAATCAGATGTATGGACCGATTAAACCACAAAGCACATCAAAAGAAGATTGTTCCAGCATTCTGTGTTTGTTCTGTAAAAACCTATATTTACCTGCGTTCAGCTGGACTCTCTCTGAACAACCAATAGTAGACATATAGTAGACATTCATTGACCAAAGTGGACATGATACAAATGTCCTAATTGTTAAAAAAACTAATTAATTTTTCTCCGCTGCTCCTGAGTTGGTATTAGTGGATGTCTCTTGAAGGAAATGTTTTATTTAACGACGCACTCAACACATTTTATTTACAGTTATATGGCGTCAGACATATGGTTAAGGACCACACAGATATTGAGAGATGAAACCCGCTGTCACCACTTCATGAGCTACTCTTTTCGATTAGCAGCAAGGAATCTTTTATATGCACCATCCCACAGACAGGATAGCACATACCACGGCCTTTGATATTTTAGTCATGGTGCACTGGCTGGGACGAGAAATAGCCCAATGGGTCCACTGATGGGGATTGATCCCAGACTGACCGCACATCGAGCGAGTGCTTTACAATTAAGTTACAGGGGAGGACAAAGATAAATATACATTGCCCACACACACACCCGCCCAAAAGATTGCTTTATATATATGTGATGCTTTCTGATATATAATGAAGCCTTTCTGAACTGGATCTCACCGTAGACCTAATATTGATCCGATTTAGATAGGATTCGGTGTTTAGAGGATTGCATTTTACAATTTAGAAGATTTGGGACCATGAAACTTGGCTACTTTTGTCAGGAGTCTAGTTTGTTTAGGAAGAGAGCAAAGCAGATCCAGCCAGGCAGCTATCCAGCTATTAAGCCAGCCATGCATTTACCTAAAATCCATCCATCAATCCATCCAGCCATCCATCATCCAGCCATCCAGCCATCCATCATCCAGCCATCCATCCACCTACCCATCCATCAATCCATCTATCCATCGACCATCCATCCATCCATCCAGCCATCCATTCATCCATTTGTCCATTCATCCATCCATTCATGTATGCATCTAACTAAAACCCATTCATCCACACATTTGTCCATCCATCCATCCATCCATCCATCCACCCATCCATCCATCCATCCATCCATCCATCCATCCATCCATCCATCCATCCATCCACCCATCTATCAATGCCTGCATGCATACACTTAAACCCATCCATCCATCCATTGATCCATCTATCTATCCATGCATGCATTCACCTAAAACCTATCCATGCACCATCCACCATCTATCCATCCATTTGTCCATCCATCTATCCATTCATCCACACTAACCAACCAGCTACTGTCTGTCTACACATCCATCCATCTACCAACCCATCCATCCATTTTTTCATCAATCGAAACAACAGCTAATGATGTATGTTAAAAAAACAAATACCAAATGTCATGTCCATCCATCGGTCTGTCCATTCAGTTTTTTGTCTTTCTATCCATCCATCTGTCCATCCATCCATCCATTCACCTATCAATGCATCCATCCATCCATCCACCCATCCATCCATCAATGCATCCATCCATCCTTCAGTTCACCAGTCCATCCATATGTCCATCCATCCATCCATCCATCCATCCATCCATCCATCCATCCATCCATCCATCCATCCATCCATCCATCCATCCATCCACCCATCCATCCATCCATCCACCAATCCACCATCCATCCATCCATCCATCCATCCTTACTAACCAACCAGCTACTGTCTGTCTGTCTGTCAGTCCATCTGTCTGTCTACACATCCATCCAAATCCATCTTACCCTCACTTACAGCTGATGGATCTGTTACACATGAACTTCCCATTGAAATAAAACACATACAGAGACAAACAGCCCATGAGCTTGTTAAATGACATCAAACACTCAACATCTTTGTTCTGTTTACCCACTACAACCACATGAAACCACTTCGGTATTTTCATGTGACACAAATTCCATCTTAGTTTGCCTTAGTGTATTATCTTTTTATTTTCAACATCAAAAAAAGTACATTTCTAAAGATTTGTTTATGGTCAGATAAAGGGAAAATATATATGAAAGATTTGCACGGACAGTAATGTGCCCTAAATAGTTCTAAGTATCTGTAACTATCAAATCAGTTTTCAAGATCACGTAAAGCAATTATGTGTTCAACAATTATTAAATACAAATGTACTTACATGATTAAATGTTATTATAAACATATATGTGTTTTATTGTGCGATGTATCATTTCTAAAATTGCCATACCCCCAACCAACCATTTTTGTCCTTTTCCACCCTCTTTGTTTGTCTAACCATCTGTCTGTATGTTTGTCTGTCTCTCTACCCATTCTACCCCACTCATTTCCTCTTCCTCACACTTTCTCCCTACCTCACACGTTTGTCATTCACTCTGATTTTCTCTTTCTGTCAGTTCATCCATCTATATGTCTGTCTGTCTCTGTCCCTGCTTTCCTGCCTGCCTGTCTGTTTCTCTCTCTGTCTCTGTCTCTGTCTTTCTCTCTCTCTCTCTCTCTTTCTCTCTGTCTGTCTCTGTCTCTCTCTCTCACTCTCTCTGTCTGTCTCCGTCTGTGTGTGTGTGTGTGTGTGTGTGTGTGTGTGTCTCTCTCTCTGCCAATACAGCCATCAATCCATCTATATGTCTGTCTATTTATCTCTCCATCTCACTCTTTGTCTCTTCCTGTTTCTCTCTTCCTCTCTCCACCCTTCCCCTTTTATCTTTTTATCTTTTTCTCCCCTTTCTGTCTCTTTCCCTCCCTCATCTCTCTCTCTCCCTCACTTTCTCTCTCCCTCACTTTCTCTCCCTCTCTCTCTCTCTCTCTCTCTCTCTCTCTCTCTCTCTCTCTCTCTCTCTCTCTCTCTCTCTCTCTCTCTCTCTCTCTCTCTCTCTCAAACCGGCCTCGGTGGCGTCGTGGTTAGCCATCGGTCTACAGGCTGGTAGGTACTGGGTTCGGATCCCAGTCGAGGCATGGGATTTTTAATTCAGATACCAACTCCAAACCCTGAGTGACTGCTCCGCAAGGCTCAATGGGTAGGTGTAAACCACTTACACCGACCAGTGATCCATAACTGGTTCAACAAAGGCCATGGTTTGTGCTATCCTGCCTATGGGAAGTGCAAATAAAAGATCCCCTGCTGCCTGTCGTAAAAAGAGTAGCCTATGTGGTGACAGCAGGTTTCCTCTAAAAAACAGTGTCAGAATGACCATATGTTTGACGTCCAATAGCCGATGATAAGATAAAAAATCAATGTGCTCTACTGGCGTCGTTAAATAAAAGAAACTTTACTCTCTCTCTCTCTCTCTCTCTCTCTCTCACTGTCTCTCTCTCCGTCTCTCTCTCCGTCTCTCTCTCATTTCATAACTATTTGTAACATGACTAACACTGCTTCTCATGTGAAAGTCATTAATCCACGACAATGCTTCATCCCATTCAATCAAAAGTCGTAACACCAGAATTTGTTTCGGCCACATTTGTTCTGCTTGAAAGCCCCCGAAAAGTGAAAGGATGAAGGATGTTACAGCCATTTTTATCAGAATTGCTCCAGATTTATCCTGTTTTAATTGCCATTCTTCCAGTAATTTCTCTTTCAGTGATTTTGTTAGCGGTATAGTAATATTTGTGTCCATTTCGGTTTGACATCTGAGTGAATCAGCTGATAAAGCTCTTAGGGATTGGGAGTCATAAAAGTGCGTGGCGGGACATAGCCCAGTGGTAAAGTGCTCGCTTGATGCATGTCGGTTTGGGATCGATCTCCATCGGTGGGCCCATTGGGCTATTTCTTTTTCAATGCACCACGACTGGTATATCAAAGACTGTGGTATGTGCTATCCTGTCCCCTATCGGGGGCGGGATGCAGCCCAGTGGTAAAGTGCACGCTTGATGCACGGTCGGTTTGGGATAGATCCCCGTCGGTGAGCCCATTGGGCTATTTCTCATTCCAGCCAGTGCACCACGACTGGTATATAAAAGGCTGTCGTATGTACTGTTCTGTCTGTGGGATGGTGCATATAAAAGATCCCTTTCCTTGCTACTAATGGAAAAATGTAGCAGGTTTTCTGTCTAAGACTATATGTCAAAATTAACAAATGTTTGACATTCAATTATCCAATGACTAATAAATCGATGTGCTCTAGTGGTGTCATTAAACAAAACAAAGTTTAACCTTTTTTCACAAAAGTGCAAGCTATAGCATAAAGATCTGTACAGAAATGCTTGTTTGTTTTTTTCCCATTCCAACAAGTATTCCATGACTAGTAGATTAAAGGTCATGGTATGTGTTGTCCTGTGTGCGGGAAACTCCATATAAATGATTCCTTGCTGCTAACTGAAAAATGGTGAAACTTTTCTCTGAAGGTTATATATGCTAGAATTACCAAATGTTGAACATCCAAAAGCCAATGATGAATAATTCAGTATGCTCTAGTGGTGTCATTAAGCAAAACAAATTTTAACTTTAACTTTTAACAAATAAACAGAAACAATTTCAGTTTTCAAATCCAGTGATGTTATGTTATAAATTGATGCTATATTCCTGTGGGGTATAAACCATACTGGCTATAAAACATTTTATCTATTACATGAAAAAAAAATAATAATAAAAAAAAAAAAAAAAAAAAAAATGGAAATCAGTATGATTAAAGCACCTGTTTTGAGATAAAGACATTTTACCAAGCTGTTTCATATTCAACCTAATTATGAAAATATCATATGAACTAGCGAGTTATCAGCTGTGCTCTGATAACTTCTGATACTTAAAACTGTTTGATCTGTTGAAATAGAATGTAGTAAAGGTTGCCTTACATGATATCAGTCATCGCTGGTGATAATGTTAACATGTTCTAATAAAACTGATAAAACCTGTGTATTGATTTAGCCAGACAGTGCTGACATTGGCAGGATTGTGGTTAGGCTACTATCTTTAAGGTTGGTAGGTACTAAGTTCGCATCCCGATACCGACTCCCATTCAGGATGAGTTTTAATGGCCCACTAGAGCACATTGATTTATTAATCATCTGCTACTGGATCTCAAACGTTTGGTAATTTTGACATATAGTATTAGAGAGGAAACCTGCTACATTTTTCCATTAGTAGCAAGGGATCTTTTATGTGCACCATCCCACAGACAGAGTAGCACATATCACAGCATTTGATGTACCAGTCGTGGTGCACTGGCTGGAATGAGAAATAGCCCAATGGACCCACCGACGGGGATCGATCCTAGATCCTTGATCGATCGCGCATCAGGTGAACGCTGTCCAAGACAGAATGACTGACGTGGAATTTTAAAGATATACCCGCCATGAATTTTTAGTTGCTACATTGTAATTGCATAAAGATTTGTAAAAACGATGTTACCAATTATACTGAAGCTACGTGAGTAGAAAGCAAATGTAAATGTAGCAGTTAGTTTTTATGGAATAAACGCCATAAAAAAATAATTTTAAATTTAAAGGATGAAGAGTTTTATTTTTTTTTATGGAATAATCTCTTTAAAAACTTCTTCTTTAATTTAAAGGCTGAAGAGTTGTAATTTATTTTATGTTCAGCTCATGTGAACCAAAAACTTGTAAAACTAAAAAAAAGTGTTCCTTAAATTGACATTGATCTAATTGAGGTCGACATTTTCATGGGAAGTAGCTTTGATATTTCTTTCTTAATTATTTCACGTTTGATGCATTTGAAAAAGAAAATTTCAAGTTGGAATTAAATTAAGTTTTTGTTAAATTCTCACAAACACTATTGATCCTACTGTACATCTCTGTTATTGAAGATGTTTGTTTTGTTTAACGACACCACTAGAGCACATTGATTTATTAATCATTGGCTATGGGATGTCAAACATATGATAATTTTGACAGTCATAGAGATGAAACCTGCTACATTTTTTCAATAGTAGCAAGGGATCTTTTATATGCACTATCCCACAGACAGGATAGCACATACCACGGCCTTTGATATACCAGTTGTGGTGTACTGACTAGGGTGAGAAATAACTCAATGGTCCCACCGATGGGGATCGATTCTAGACTGACCGCGCATCAAGCGAGCGTTTTACCACTGGGCTACATCCCCCCCCCCCCCCCCCCTCCTTGTTATTGATTGAAAAGTAGTTAATTTAAAGTTCAAGTATCTCTACGTTTCTTGTTTATGGTTGTTGACTTTGCATTTATTCACGCAGAATAATTTACCAAAATATCAGTTGTGGGAACACACACAGGTTGTTGAGAATCAGCCCTGGAGCGGCAACAAAGTCCAGCCTCTTTTTGGAGCAGTGCCATTGATTTGTGTCGTCTGCCTTTATTTTCCTCCCTTTGATATGGGGCACCGAGTACTCAAAAGTTGTGGCCACAGAAATAACAAGTGATGGGCCAAACAAAGACAAAATATGCCTTTTATGTAACATAATAGCGCTAGTTAGTTAAGCTGTTATGAGGTGTTTCGTTGCCTTTTAAAACCTCGACTGACGAGTGACAAGTGAAAACCGAAGCCGTATTCACGGGCCTCCCGAAAAGACATCATTCAGGTTTGGTGGTCTGTTAAAAAGCAGTTGACACTTCTTCTTCACTGTAGTTTACGTTAGCACAAAGAAAGTGTAACTTTGTCGCCAATAACACGCCTTTTACGAGCTCATTTATTGTTCACAGGAAGTGGCCCCGATGTACGGCTTTCTGAAAGACATTGCAGTTTGATGGGCTTTCGGTGGTTCAAGTAACAGGTTTTAATGTTTTCGGTACAAAGAAAAAACCCCATAGAATACGATGTTCAATATTTAATAAATAGCTCAAATATAAAATGCAGTTGTAGTAGCAGTTGATGACATTTCTGCTGCTGCTGCTGATGCTGTTGAAAACTGTTTTATGAACAATTATCTAAAAAAAAAAAAAAAAAAAAAATGCACACAAATGTCCACTTTTATGACTATTAATGTATTTCTTACTCTATTGAATTTCTTCAATAGAATGACTTTGTGCACAAAGTGGAAATAATCCCCTAGCGATATAACGAAAATGAAACGACCTTTTTCTACGGTACATTACACCTATTTATTGTCGTTTTTAAGTGGTTTTGTGTTTAAAAGCTAAAGTGTGGTCCCTATTGTGATGCGGTACACGGTATGTGTACGGTACAGGCCGGCGAGCATATGGAGGAGGTACATATATATTTATATTTCTCAGTCGTTATAATCTGCGAGCAAATGAAAGACATTCCTCGATGGGTGTAATATGCTGTGTAGAAAGCATCATTATCGCCATGGTGCCAGACATATACAGCCAGGGTACATATTTGTGCCCCCATATAGGGGCAGGAGACTGCTTTTATCCTTTGTGTTTGTGCATGTGTGTGTATGTCTCTGTCTGTTGAATGTCACTGTGAGTTTATGACTCTATGAGTTTATCAATGTATGGAGGGGTATTAAAATCAAGGGTAGAGCTTTTTCTTGATAATGTCATTGGTTATAGGATTGCCTTTGGTGGATTGACCCATTGGGTTATATCCCATTCCAATCAGTGCCCATTACTGAAAATTCTCTGACTGCTCCCCCATCTTATATTAACTAGTCCCCCATGACTAATAGATCAAAGACTGTGGTATGTACTGCCCTGTCTGGGGATGGTGCATATAAAAGATCCCTAGCTACTAATGAAAAAATGTAGCAGATTTCCTCTGAAGATTATGTGTCAGAATTACCAAATGTTTGACATCCAAGAATTCAACCACCTCGGTGGACCCATTCAATTGATTGGGTTTTTCTCGTTCCAACCAATGCACCGCAACCAGACAAAGGCTGTCTGTGAGATAGTGCATATAAAAGACTCCTTGCTGTATTAGGAAAAATGTACCAGGTTTCCTCTGATGACTACGTGTCAGAATTACCAAATGTGTGACATCCAATAGCTGATGATTAATTAATCAATGTGCTCTAGTGGTGTCGTTAAACAAAGTAAACTTTAATATTTCATGGTGACACGTCATTCTGTTTGCTTATTGGTTACACATCTTTCAATTTACGCAAAATTGTTCTCGTTCTTGTTCAAATAATTTTAAAAGAATTAATTTCTGTTTATATATAAATCTGGGGTGGGTTTTTTTTTTTCTTCTCAAAAGTTCTAAAAATTAATTACGCAATTACACTAAGAAGCTGACAAGATGTTAAACAAACAAACAAACTATTCCAATCAACCAATTAGCTTTAGTGGTGTGATAAAACTAAACGCTAACTTTTAAGTGTTTTAATTATTATGTTTTTCCTTTCTCATTTTGTCTGTCCATCCGTCAGTCTGTTTCCAATTCCCACCCAGGGGCCTAATTTACTAAACTCTCGCAACTTTGCGATTTCGCAGTGCAATACTAAAAGACTTGCAAAAAAGGATGCTTTGTTGTCTAGCAGAGCCTAAGAGACCTTTGTGAATTAAAACCCTGGGATCTAATTCACTAAACTCTCGCAACTTTGCGATCTCGCAGTGCAATACTAAAAGACTTGCAAAAGAGGATGCTTTGTTGTCTAGCAGAGCCTAAGAGACCTTTGTGAATTAAAACCCTGGGAGCAGAAACTCTCGCAACTTTGCGATCTCGCGTGCAATACTAAACGACTTTGACCTTTGTTGTCTAGCAGAGCCTAAGAGACCTTTGTGAATTAGGCCCCTGGTAATCATATTTACTGTCATTATCATGCAACACCAACAACAATGCTTCTTAATTCTAAAATAACCATCAGTGTCCATTATAATTAAACAAGTAATATTTATCTGCAAAAGAACCTCCACTTTATCATCAAATTAAAACTGATAATCAATCAAATTATTATACCCTTGACGGTCAGACATTAGTGCAATTCTTAATAACCATTTGTCAATATTTATGCCAAGTAAATGACAATGAACGATGATAGTCCTACCGAAACATGATCAAGATTTGGACAATAGCATGCAAGGCATGAGTTAAAGTGAACACTGAAAGTTTGACACAAATTTTATCAAGGTTTGGACAGTAGCATCTGAGACACAAATGACAACAAATGCTGATAGTTTCACCAAATTGTGTCCGAACGACAATAGTATTTGAGACACAAGTGATAATAAACGTTGATAGGTTCACAAAAGTGTGATCAATGTTTAGACAATACTTTCTGAGACACAAATGACAAAAAACGCTAATACTTTCACAAAAGCGTTATCAACGTTTGGACAATAGTATCAGAGACACAAACGACAATAAATGCTGATACTTTCACAAAAGCGTGATCAACATTTGGACAATAGTATCGGAGACACAAATGACAATAAATGCTGATAGGTTCACAAAAGTGTGATCAACGTTTGGACAATAGTATCTTGATGCGTGAAATTCAATTGTCATACTGACTTGAATCAGAAGATGTAGACGGTTATTCAAATGCCAAAATCGCAAGTGCTTTCTGAGATTGTCGAGTTCACGAATGATTAAACATCAGAGTAAAGAGTTTAAGGATAATATCCTCCATTTTAGAGTGTATGTCAGTTCAGTGACAGGTACGGGCACGCAAGTGGACATTATCGTAAAGGAAAGGGAAGATATTTCATGCTGTTTTGTCACCCTATATGAGTTTTATATTGATGAGTGATGTGTGAAATTTCTTCTTTTTTCACTATGGTACATTACAGGTTGTCATAAAAAATCATATTTGTCTAAACGGCAGAAAATGGTCTGTCTGTTGTATAAGGATTTTTATATATATTAAGTTGTGTGGTTGCTAAGGACATGTATGAAACATTTTCTTGACAATACATTTATATGTATTTTACGACAGAGTAAATAATGTATTATCTTTGTATTTTAGTATTGATTATAAAATTAAGGATAGGTACTAATAAATAAATATTGTGATAAATTTTTCAAACTAATAGTATCCACTTTCATTCGTTTGTTCATTCATTCATTAGTTCGTTTGCACACTCGTTCGTTCGTTCATTTGTTTGTTTGTTTGCTTGTTCGTCATCCCTACCAGTGCCCCATGACTCATATATCAATGGCAATGATATGTACTGATCTTGCTGGTTTATCAATAGGGATGCCCCCCCCCCCCCCACCTCTGTCTGTCTGTTTGTCTGTCTGTCTGTCTCCCTTCCGTCCTCTCTCTCTCGCACTTTCTCTCCCCCTCTTCTCTCTCCTCCTTCCCTCCCTCCCTCTCCCTTTTTATCTCTCTCTCACTCTCTCTCTCACTATCTCACTCTCACTATCTCTCTCTCTCTCTCTCTCTCTCTCTCTCTCTCTCTCTCTCTCTCTCTCTCTCTCTCTCTCCTCGTCTCTCCTCTCTCCTCTCGTCTCTCTCTCTCTCTTCTCTCCCTCCCTATCTCTCTCTCTCTCCCCTCTCTCTCTCTCTGTCTGTCTCTCTCTCTCTCTCTCTCTCTCTCTCTCTCTCTCTCTCTCTCTCTCTCTCTCTCTCTCTCTCTTCTTCTCCCTTCTCTCTCTGTCTCCCTCCCTCTCTGCCTCCCTCCCTGCCTTTTTTTAATAAATGTGCTACCAGAGTACATTTCCACTGCGTACATGTATATGAATTTTATTTAAAATTGTTAACATTATCGGTAATAACAATTGATTTGGTCCACTGGAACCTATATAGACTGGTGTTCCTCACAGCACTTTACACACTATAGTGTTTGACAGTTGTATTTGTCCTTGAAAGGGGAGCAGTGCTTATGAGCCCAAAATTATATATCATTTGGAACTGATGAAAGAACGTGCATTGATGAAAATTTCAAAACTGAGCAAATTTGAAGAAATAAACCTTTGACTTGACGAAACAGCTTCGTGTTTATCGTGGCCACACTCTGACGATTTCCATAAGTGATCAGCTTCTCCTCAGCGTCACGCTCCATTGCCCCACAAAACTGTTTCTGGACGTCATGCTACTTCCCGCACAACAGATGTCAGGTTTTCTGTGACGAGCAATCCAACACCTTGAAATCATCTTAAAGGAGTATTTCCACCTATTCAGGTGTTATTTTTGTTCTGAAATTATTTTTTTTGGGTTTCGTTTGTTATTTTGTCGGTCTTTTTGGTGTGGCTAATTTGGCAAGATTTATAGAAGTTAGAAAAAAAAAGATAATATGTATATTTTGTTTGTGTTAACGTGTTATTTTGTAATCTGAAGACCTGTCAAATGTAAGCATATCAATATTAGTAGGTGGGATGTAGCCCAGTGGTAGAGCGCTCACTCGATGCACGGTCAGTGTGGGATCAAACCCCGTCGGTGGGCCCATTGGGTTATTTCTCATTCCAGCCAGTGCACCACGACTGATACATCAAAGGCTGTGGTATGCACTACCCTGTCTGTGGGATGGTGCATATAAAAGATCCCTTGCTGCTAATCGAAAAGAATAGTCCATGAAGTAGCGACAGTGGATTTCCTCTCTCAATATCTGTGTGGTCCTTATCCATATGTCTGATGCCATATAACCGTAAATAAAATGTGTTGAGTGCATTGTAAAATAAAATATTTCTTTCTTTTTAATATATCATTTGGAACTGATAAAAGGATGAGTATTCATGAAAAATTTCAAAACTGAGCAAATTTGAACAAATAAATTACTCACGACTGATACATAAAAGACCATGGTATGTGCTGTCTTGTGAACTGCACATAAAATATCCCTTGCAGTTTTTTAGTAGGATCGAGAAACCTATGTCATGACAGATTTCTTCTTTTTTCTAATTTATTTTCGGTCTGTGTCTCTTTTTGTTAGACACCAAATGGAGTTATATCATAAAACAATGATTTTTTCCTTTTCTTACCCCCATTAAGATAAACCCCTCCCTCCTCTCTCTCTCTCTCTCTCTCTCTCTCTCTCTCTCTCTCTCACTCTCACTCTCACTCTCTCTCTCACTCTCACTCTCACTCTCACTCTCTCTCTCACTCTCACTCACTGTCCGTCCATCTGTCTGTCTGTTTCTCACTCAGGTACCAGCTCCAACCCAGAGCTCAGTGGGTAGGTGTAAAGCCACTACACCTTCTTCTCTCTCACTAACCAACTAACAACTAAACCTCTGTCCTGAACAGACAGCCCAGATAGCTGAGGTGTGTGCCCAGGACAGTGTGCTTGAACCTTAATTGGATATAAGCACGGAAATAAGTTGAAATGAAAAATGAATGATGCTGGTACATCCCCAGCACCCTCCCTTGAATGTTTGCCTCCTGAATATTCCTTTCCTTTTAAAATATAACCACGAAGGTCCACAGCAGAGACTCGATCCTACAGCCTAATGTGCCTCCGGCTAGCATTCTATACCACCGAGATTCTAATAAATCAATTTCATATTGGTAATAACAGCACGGATGACCCGAGCTGTCAAAACAACACCTATGTCTGTAATTTGTTTCTCTTTGTAGTAAACTAGATGGACAGGCGATTTTTAAAATTACTGTAGGTGTACTATTACATAAATATCAACAAGCTACTGGTAATGACAGCTGGTGAAAGATTTGCCTGCGAGAAGTGTCTTGTTTGCCATTGAATGCACTGTCGTACTCGGGTTTCCTCTTTTGAAATACAAACAAACATGTCTGTAGGGTTAGACTAGGGGACAATTTCGGTGTCCTGTCCCCCACACACTCTGTTGTGAAAGTCAGACAATTGGGGTCGAGTTTGAGGTGATGGGCTGCGGTATCGGGTGTCGGGTGAGTGTGCCGCCCAAATATGTATCATGTGTCTGTCGTTAACTTGAGCTTATCAGAAAATCTGTTTAACTCTAAGTCTGACATGTGGGGAGGAAGGGGGGGGAAGAGAGAGAGAGAGAGAGAGAGAGAGAGAGAGCAAGGGAGGGAGGGAGGGAAGGAGAGTGAAAGAGAGAGAATTAGAAGAGAGGGAGGGAAAGAGAGAAAGGGAGAGACCAGCTGAGAGAGATAGTGAGAGAGAAAGGAAGGCAGGGAAGGAGAGAAAGAGAGAGAGGGAAGGAAGGAGAGACAGATAGAGAAGAGAAAGAGAGAGGGAGGGAGAGAAGAGAAAGAGAGAGAGGGAGGGAAGGAGAGCGAGAGGGAGGGAAGGAGAGACAGAGAGAAAAGAAAGAGAGAGAGAAAAGAAAGAGAGAGAGGGAGGGTAGGAGAGAGGGAGGGAGGGGAGAGAGAGAGAGAAAGAGAGGCTGAGAGAAAGAGAGAGAGAGAGAGACAGACAGACAACAGGCTGAGAGGGGAGAGAGAGAGAGAGAGAGAGGGGTACAGACAGACACACAGGCTGAGAGATAGAGAGAAAGAAAAAAAGAGAGACAGACTGAGAGGGAGAGAGAGAGTTGGATAGGAGGGAGGTAGGAACAGGGAAATAGTCTGAGCGTTGTGAGCCTACTACCCAGTTCTTGCCCTAAACAACACATTTACTAATTGATCATCTAAAAACTTCGAAATTTCAGAACTGGCTTGAAACACAACATCTGATTTGTACTCCTCAACCCTCTCCACCAGGTGCACAAGTTTTATGACTTGCCTGTATTTCAATTTTATTTCAGACATTTTTTTTAGGTCAAATTAGATCTCATTTTTCCATGACTAAATCTGTTTTTCTTTGATGTTCGAAGGTAAACGGGTGTCAGCTGTATCTGTTTAAGGAGTCGTGTAGCAGTTATATGTCAGTTACGTACAAATTTGTAACCAAATACAGAACAATCAGAATGCTGGTTTCGGATGTACGTGCGAAAGTTTACCTAAATCGACAGTCTATTAAACATCCTTTTTCAACCGAGCACATTTTGGGGAAGAAATGAAAATATTTATTGTTCTTGCATGTGCTGTGCTTTTAATAAAAAAAACCAAGTCGCTACTTAATAACTTTTTTGTCAGTTTGTTTGCCGTATGCTGACATTGATATTCGGTTACTAAGCTTTTCACAAAAGACAAACATTTCAGACAAAGGGAAAATATTTATGTCTGCATTTTATTTAGTTAGTAATAAATTGTGGCCATTACAAGGCTGAAAACATCTCGTTAGTGGCATGAGAACAGCCAAACTGGCTCTTATTGTAAATTTAGAAGAAATGAAAATATTTTGGGTGTAATGGAAACTGTAGGTTGTTAGTTAATTCATGGGCATAGTTTCAAGTCAAAAGTATACTAGACAATAAAAGAAATTTTTATAATTTTAATATATCTTTTTTTTCTTGATAGAATTAGTTAAGTAAATATAATGTAGAAATGGTCCTAAAACACAAGCGTAGGAAGGTCCCAAAAAGTATATTTACACACTTTTATATTTACACACTTTTATATTTACACACTTTTATATTTACACACTTTTACACTATTATAAAGCAAATGTAAAGTAAAATATCTGAAAAGTGGGGGGACACATGCCCCCTTGTCTCCTCTTCTCCCCCCCCCCCCCCCCCCCCCCCCGTTCCTACGCCAGTGCTAAAATGGTCACGGGGGCAGGACGTAGCCCAGTGGTAAGTCACTTGCTTGATGTGAGATCGATTACACGCGAGTGTAATAATTTCTTTATTATCCATATTATTGTTGTTGTTTTCTTTGTGAATAACAAGACCAAACTCAAAATGTTTCTGCCACAACTAGAAGGAGACGACGAAATGACATCATATTTCAAATGCACAGTCTGAGCTAGAACTGGAGAAGCAACGTCATGTTACGACGTCGCTTCTCAAAATTATGTCATTGCACTTATTATTACACGTGTGCTTCGTATGATTATTATTAACTTGGTTATGTTGAACCATATGAATAATAAAAGTTAAAATGTCAGGTGTAATATTGTAACCATTAAACTTCTTATACTACAGTTTTATAAAAAAAAAAAAAAAAAAATATTTATTTATACCACATCTCATACTGATCACTACACTGAATACAGATTTTCATTTCCACATGATACACCTTTGAAGAAATATTGCGAAAAAAGAACAAAAGAATTAAAAACAGATAGGTATCCTTAAAACACCAAATACCTCTGACCTTGTCGGCACCTGATCAACCTCAAGACTGGCAGCTGATCCTAACAGACGTATTTTATGATACCGGGAGGGAGCACCACCCATTAAAAAGAGATTTAGATAAAGAAGAAAACACATGGAGGCTGGCCCAGTGTTTTCTCAAATCATGTGGCCAGCATTTTGGTATACAGGCAGATGGCAAGATTATGTATGTTTCTTTGAAAGCCCCGGTGGTTTACTTCATCAGATCTGTGAGATATTTACGTATAAAATGTGTAATCTGGTCTTTAATGTTTCCGTTTTATGTGAAAGTATTGGTTTTTGAAGCTATTAATGGTAAACAAAAAGAAAAAGTATGTTAGTAACATTATCATAATGTGCTGGTGCGGTATGCAAGTTTGTTCATGATTATACATATATTGTGCATAATTAGTCCTTATTTAGTCATTAGAATAGTATGATGTTTGTTTGTGTCTTGTTTGTGCATATGTTTTGCATCCAGTTCCGTATGTGGAATGTATATATGCAATAATGTTTTTATCTTTTATCTTTTATCTTTATCTTTAAGATTGATCAAAATTAGAAGAAGCTGGGTTGTTGTTTTTGTTTTTGTTTTTTTAATACAATAAAAATAGTATAGATAATTTGTCTACAGCACCTATAAAACAAATTGTGATGGTGTGTTTTTAAAAATTAAGACAGTCAGTCAGTTCATCCATCCGTCTGTCCATCCTGACCCATACATCCATCAGTCAATATCATCATCATCATCATCATCATCATCTTCATCATCATCATCTTCATCATCATCACAGAAGAAATGCTATTCTGTCAGTGGGATGGTGCATATAAAAGATCCCTTGCTCTCTAATTAAAAAGAGTAGCCCATGAAGTGGCGATAGCAGGTTTCCTCTCTCAATATCTGTGTGGTCCTTAACCATATGTCTGACGCCATATAATCATAAATAAAATGTGTTGAGTGCGTCGTAAAATAAAACATTTCCTTCAGAGGAAACCTGTAAAAAAGAAATTTCATTAGCAGCAAGAACTTTGTTTATATTTCAAGACAGAACAGCACATTCCATGGCCTTTGATACACAAAACATAGGTTTCTGGTTGGGATGGGGGGAAAATGGGTGCACCGAGTGGGTTTTGATCCTATGATCAAAACACTTCAGGCGAGCACTCTACCAACTGAACTAAAGCCCGGCCCCTTTGAAATAAATAGACTATGGTTCTACTAATCCAATTTTAAAAGGTAACTTGCTGGATTGCAAAGATCATCTTGACAATAGACGGCCACTAATCTCTTCACGGGAGATTTCGCTCTGCGAGCAGGAGGTATACACAAGTCGCCTGTCGTTAGTACTGCGCACATCACTGGAGCAATGCGAGCGGAATAAGTCACCGCTTCTGGCAGTGGTAACCAACTGCGAACGAAAACAGTTTAGTGGACAAAAGATTAACAGCTTAATGGGTCACTGGCTGTGGACAAACTTTTGAGAAAAAAGAAAAAAAAGTCAGGGGCAGATTTAGGAGGGATCTGTTGGGTGTGGAAGGAAGGAAGGAAATAAGAAATAGCCCAATGAGCCCACCGACGGGGATTGATCCCAAACCGACCACACATCAAGCGAGCGCTTTACCACTGGGCTACGTCCCGTCCTGTGATAGAAAGATGAAAGTCGGTTGATGCCAACCGATTACAACCGATGATCGATGATGATATTCCAACTGATTTCCAAAACTAATGTCAACTTCTCTCTTACTAATGAGCAGTGGGAGTGTTAGCTCAGTCAGTTGAGTGCTCGTTTGGGGTGCTTGCATCGCAGGATCGAACCACCTCGGTGGATCCATCCAACTAACTGGGGGTTTTTCTCGTTCCAACCAGTACACCACAACTGGTCAAAGGCCGTGGTATGTGCTTTCCTGTCTGTGGGAAAGTACATATAAAAGATTCCTTGCTGCATTAGGAAAAATGTAACGGGTTTCTTCTGATGACTATGTGTCAGAATTACCAAATGTTTGACATCCAATAGCCGATGATTAACTAATCAATGTGCTCTAGTGGTGTTGTTAAACAAAACAAACTTTAACTGTTACTAATGACTAACATCTAACCCACTGTCCTATACACAAACAGCCCACATAGCTAATATATGTGTCCAGGACAGCATGCTTGAACCTTAATTGTATTTATCCTGCAACCACTCTTGCTATTGACAGATTATGATAACTGATTAAAGCAAAGTCATAAATATATTCTAGCAGATTATCACTTTTGACGTCACTCATATGACGTCACACACATAGATAGCTACATTACAAAATCACTCATTTGACCTATAGGTCATAGTTCAATGTAGCTGAAATAACAGAAATAATAGCTTTTTTCTCTTAATTCTTATGCTCTGCAGGATAAAGATAATAACTAGATAATGATGTAGGATATCAGTTTTATCCTGTTCAGGCCGAATGAGAAATTCCCATTTTTCACCTTCACAGGATAAAGCCGATATCCTACATCATTATCTAGTCATTCTCTATATACAATGAAACCTCTCAAAACCAGATTTTTTTTACAGAGTCCTTCTTTAAAAACCAAGACAGAACCTAACCTCTCTAAACCAGATCCCTCTTAAAACCGGACATTTGTCTTGGTTCCAAGAGTGTCCGGTTTAGAGGGGTTCCACGGTAGTATAAACACAAAAATAAATTGTAAACAAACATTCCTTTCTTTTACCTCATTTGTCTGGTTCACCTCATAGTGAACCCCGGAGAGAGAGAGAGAGAGAGAGAGAGAGTTTAGTGTATGAACTACTCCCCCCCCCCCCCCCCCCCCCCCCCCCCATCCTGAGTTCTGGTGTCTTAACGAGTACACCAAACGGATTCTGACGGATTCAGCAAAATGTAAGTGTCTCGTTGACTTGGCATTAGTTGATTGTCTTCAGGATGAAATTTGTTTCCTGTCATGTACCTGGGGTTGTCCCATGTCAAGGGGGATTAACTCCGCTTGCCTGTCATCGTTGAATTGTTTCATGTCAAGAGAAGTTAACTCCGGTTGTTGCTTTTTCAGACATGCAGTATGCGTACCATGTTGTCAGAAAA
Organism: Gigantopelta aegis; assembly: GCF_016097555.1. Taxonomy (NCBI): domain Eukaryota; kingdom Metazoa; phylum Mollusca; class Gastropoda; order Neomphalida; family Peltospiridae; genus Gigantopelta; species Gigantopelta aegis. The sequence goes on along the minus strand of NC_054709.1, from coordinate 27,761,968 downwards.
GTAGCGGTGTCAGTTTGTAATTGGAATTTTTCTTTCTGATGCCGATTACAGCTATAATATTGTGCCCTGACTTTCTAGTACATGGGTGCATAAAGAGCAGGTGGCTGGTGCAAATTGGTTCCTTCCCCACCTGTAAAAAAAACTGAGACATAAATGTTCTCAAGTCTGAAATGAAAATAAATGCATATATAATACATATGTTCGCAATGGTATATTACATTAATGCCAATGATAACCTATTCTATTGGCAATGTCATTTTTTGAAAGTTGGAAAATTTAACATGAATTTCAGTAGCAGATGGCATCTGTGTAGTGAGACCCATGGTTTACCATGCCACACTACAGTAATAATTTTTTGTTTCCACCACAAAAGAGCTGCTTCCTGTTTACCATTGGTTCCCATATGTTTGCTCAGATGCTGGTAGTTTATAATGGGATTTAATGGTGTGCGACCAACATAACACACAGATGTACTTGTAAACGTTACCTCCTTTATGAAGAGTGACTGACACTTTCCAGGCCACGTACATACACACTGACACGATGGTCACAAGGTTCTAGAAATGTTTTGCAGGGAAAATATGGAATTGTTCTTGACATTTTGATACTTGAGCAAGTCAGTGTGACGACCATGATGTCTGAAAGGCAGTGGCGTAGGAAGGTGCCAAATGGTGGGGGGGGGGGGGGCAATTTTTGTATTTACACACTTTTATAAGGCAAATATAAAGCAAAATATCTGAAAAGTGAGGAGGGTCCATGCTCTCCTTCCCCCCTCCCCCCCCCCCCATTTCTTATGCCAGTGAAAGGTGATCATTAAACACGTGTGTTTTAGGTGTATAAGTCAGTCATATGCAGACAAAATATGACTTACTCTCTATGATAGTTATCAGGCATTTATTTGCAGGTTTTAGTTCAGGCAGTTGAGTGCTCACTTGAGGTGTTTGCATCACAGGATCGAACCACCTCGATGGATCCATTCAGCTGTTTTTTGGGAGTGTTCTTGTTCCATCCAGTAAAACCACAACTGGTCAAAGACTGTGGTATGTGCTATCCTGTATGTGGGGAAAGTGCATACAAAAGATCCCTCGCTACTAATGGAAAAATGTGGCTGGTTTCCTTTCTAAGACTAAATGTCTGAATAATCAGATGTTTGACATCCAATAGCCGATGATTAATTAATCAGTGTGCTCAAGTGGTGTCGTTAAACAAACAAACTTTTTAACTTTCTAAACAAGAAAATGTCATTTTTGTTATTAAAAAGGCTCCATTGGTCCCAATCATCTTACAAATGTAACAAACTCAAGTCTCTTCCTTTAACACAATCAGTGGCTGGACATGGCCCAGTGGTAAAGCATTCGCCAGATGCGCAGTCGGTCTGGGATCGATCCCCGTCGCTGGACTCATTGGGCTATTTCTCATTCCAGCAAGTGCTCCATAACTGGTGTAACAAAAGCCGTGGTATGTACTATCCTGTCTGTGGGATGGTGCATATAAAAGATCCCTTGCTGCTATTAGAAAAGAGTAGCCCATGAAGTGGCGACAGCGGGTTTCCTCTCTCAATATCTGTGTGGTCCTTAACCATATGTCCGACGCCATATATCCGTAAATAAAAAAATGTGTTGAGTGTGTCGTTAAATAAAACAATTCTTTCTTTCTTTCTTTCTTACAAGTGTAACGAACTCAAGACTCTTCCTTTAACAAAATAGGTATTTTTTTAACACAGTTAGTAATCTGAAGACGTACATATCAGAGACAAAACGTACCCATCACATACTGGTAACTACTGGACTGAAAAGACCTCAGGCGTGATCTGCGTCTGAGACAGCTAGCTTAAATAAGTTATCAAAAAAAAAAAAAATCTTTTTCTTAAATGATTAACGACCCCTAGACACATTTATCACATGTTAAAAAAACCAGACACCGTAAACAGATGCATCCAGCAGATATCTTCATTCCAGTATCCTCAAACCCTGTCTTTGACACTTCTCTCTCTTTATCCTCCTGGCCCCAACTTACACGTATATCACTGGCAGGGCCCAAGATGACATCTGCGATGTCCGAATTTGTACGTATCACTGGCAGGGCCCAAGATGACATCTGTGATGTCCGAATCTGATCCCTTGGCCAGTCTTGAGTAGCATTAATTTTTCATCTCACTGGACGTGGTTTGAAATCAATCAATCTTGTTAATAACGCTGGGACCATCCTGGTCAAGTTTTGGAGATGGATGGGCGCGTGGATTGAATTAGTGCTAACTGTACACCATCTGGATAGCCTGAAAGGTTGTCTGTGTTTCATCTTTTTCTTATTGGAGCCTGGGTTTCTTCACTTTAGAGGAGCGGGGATGTAGCCCAGTGGTACAGCGCTCACTTGATGTGCGGTCGGTCTGGGATCGATCCCCGTCAGTGGGTCCATTGAGCTATTTCTTGTATATCAAAGGCTGTGGTATGTGCCTTCCTGTGTTTGTGATATGAAATATCCCTTCTAAAGATTTTTCAATAAAAATGTTTCTACCAGTAACTTATATTATTACGTTATAGCCCATTGGGCTATTTACATTCCAGCCATTGCACCACGACTGGTATAGCAAAGGCTGTGATATGTGCTGTCCTGTCTATGGGATGGCACATATAAAAGATCCCTTGCTACTAATTGAAAAGAGTAGCCCATGAAGTGGTGACAGTGGGTTTCCTCTCTCAATATCTGTGTGGTCCGTAACCATATATCCGACGCCATATAACCATAAATATAATGTGCTTCATTAAATAAAACATTTCCTTGCTTCCTCTCTAAGACTATATGTTGAAATTACCAAATGTTTGACATCCAATAGCCCATCATTAATAAATCAATGTGCTCTAAAACTTTTATTTTGTTGTAATATTTTAATAGGCTTATAGTTGAAGATATACTTTTGATGGGAAGTTGTCAATTTGCAATTGATAGATAACACCTTTAACACTCACCCACCCACCCACCCACCCATCCCCAGTATATATAGATACTTATTATAAACTGTTAACATTGGCACCAGTCACATTTGCTTTGGCGTAGAGCACCCTAAAGGAAAAAGGAAGCAAGCCAATCTCTGACACCAATGGCCAATGTCCTGTGGTTGAAATTCAATGCTCAATTAATGAAAGTTTATCTGCACCAGTGACCTCCCAGTCGACCCCCCAGTCGTGTAATTAGCCCAGAGAACTCACAGTCACAGACCTATGTAGCACTTGGTCCTAACAAGGCAACAAGGAAACTCTTCAAGAATAAACAACCCTGCTGGAGACCGGGGGAGGGGTGTGTGTGTGTGTGGGGGGGGGGGGGGGGGGGGGTTGGTAAGATTCCTGGTAAATCCAGGTCCCATCATTCTATAAAAATGTTTTCTGTAAATAATTCCAGTTTGGTTTGATGTAAGAGGAAAGTAATGGTGTTTTGGAAATAACAAAAAAATACTACTTTTGTGTTAAATTTACATATCCAATGGGCCCACCGACAGGAATCGATCCGAGACTGACCGGGCATCAGGCGTGTGTTTTACCACTTGGCTACGTCCCGTCCCCTAATTAAAAAGAGTAACTCATGCAATGTTTGAGTTGGTGTCCTCTCTCATTATCTTTGCATTATCCAACACACAGGATAGCACATACCACGGCCTTTGTAACACCAATTGTGGAGCACTGGCTGGAACAAGAACTAGCCAAATGGTTCCAAACGATGGGAATCGGTCATTGATCGGTCGCACATCAGACGATGCGCCTTACCACTCGGTTACGTCCTTGCCACTAAAATAAATAAACAAACCATGGCAATGGCGATGAACCATACACATGATAGTAAATAGCTAATAATTTCTACTGCACTATAGGTGTCGTTAAACATCCGTTTGTCTTTCCCTGCTGAACAAGGCAGGACCGTTTCCATATTTCTCAACGAGAGCTCAGCTCCAATGTGGAGTCGATCGGTCCTCGTTAATGATCGTAATTAGCGGTCTGTGTGAGAGAGGCGTGGCCTCATTAGGGAGTAATTAGCAGTCAGAGCGATCGTAAGTGTTGCACTTTGTAAACTCACCATCTGTTGCTTATCATCTTAAATCACAATAAATCTCAAGGCAGTTGAAAGGATGGAAAAGTCTTCAAAGGCTGAGCTGTGGGAAAATACAAATAGTCTTCTCAGACTAGGGTGTGTAAGGCAGATATTCTTCTCATCCTGAGTGATATTGGTGCAACTGGTAACTGAATTGGCTTCATCAAAGGATTCTAACGACTCTAATAAAAGTTTGTTTTGTTTAACGACACCACTAGAGCACATTGATTAATTAATCATCAGCTATTGGATGTCAAACATTTGATAATTCTGACTCGTAGTCATCAGAGGAAACTCGCTACCTTTTTCCATTAGTAGCAAGTAATCTTTTATATGCACTTTTCCACAGACAGGAAAGTACATACCACAGCCTTTGACTGGCATTAATTAGTGTAACTAGTAACTCAAACTGGTTTCATTGAAGGGATTCCAACCACTCTACCAGCTTAGTCCAGGAGTTTCATGCTTAAACCTTCAGTAGATTAAAAACATTTGTCAAATGTTCAGGTAAGTTTAACAGACAGCATGCTAACTATAATGCCTAATTTCTATTATCAAAATTGGCTCTAATAGTAAAAAATACTCGGTAGTGTTTAAAAACTAGGTTCCGTGACTTTAACATAATTTATTACACCTAACTTTGCTGATGTCAGTCATTCATTTCAACTTATTTTCATGCTTATATCCAGTTCAAGCACGCTGTCCTGAGCACACACCTCAGCTATCTCGGCTGTCTGTACAGGACAGTGGGTTAGTTGTTAGTTGGTTAGTGTTTTAGTGAGAGAGAAGAGGGTGTATAGTGGCCTTCCACCTACCCACTGAGCCCTTAAGAATTCGCTCTGGGTTGGAGCCGGTTCCCGGGCCGCGAACCTTGTACCTACCAGCCTGTAGTCCGATGGGTTAACCATGACACCACCGAGGCCGGTTCTTCTGCGACTTTATAACATAATTTATTACACATAACATTATTGATGTCGGTCACAACAAAAGGTCATCCAATGAAGATCCCCTATTCACCTGAGGTCAGATGTGTCTCCTCCTGTGTTCTCTGGACACTCTTATCCCTTAATTAGACAGCTGGCTGGTGAGCCAGTAGACATCTATTCATTAATCAGAATAAGCTGATAGGAGAATGGTACCATAACACAAACACAGGCTCCGCAGATGGAATCTTTATTATTAAGATTATCGGTTATATTCTTTCCCCAGTCCTCGGTCATCGATTCAGAAGTATTGTGTGGGCCATGTGTGTGTATGGTATACTGGTAATTATTAATATTTGAGATCAGTGTGGTGGGAATGAGAATATGATGACCAGTGATTATAAATACATTTCCGCTGGACACGGTAGCAGTAGCGGTAGGTGACCCGCCGGTGGTGGTGTGGTTTAACCATCAGGTTTATAGCTTATCATTGTACCAGATCTAACTAAGGGTGTCTGCATAGCTCAGTGTTCACTGAATCCATCCATCCACCTGTTCATATGCATGTCCGTGCCACCATTTGTCCATTCATTCATCCTTCTATCCATTTATGCATCCATCCATCCACACAACTATACATCTATCCATCCATCAATCAATCCACTCACTTATCCACTCACCCATCCATCCATACATCAATCCATCCATCCAACCATTCATCCATCTATGTTTCAATCCATCCATCCATCCATTCATCCATCCATCCATCCATTCATCCATCAATCCAACCACTTACCCACCATCTATCCATACATCCAACCATCCAACCATTCATCCATCTTATCTTTCAGTCCATCCATCCATTCATCCATCCATCCATCTATAAACAAACCCACTCACCTATCCATCCATCCATCCATCCATATATCTATCCATTCATCCATCCATCCATATATCTATCCATCCATCCATCCATCCATATATCCATCCATATATCCATCCATCCATCCATATATCCATCCATCCATCCATCCATATATCCATCCATATATCCATCCATCCATCCATCTATCCATCCATCCATCCATCCATATATCCATCCATATATCCATCCATCCATCTATCCATCCATCCATCCATCCATCCATCCATCCATATATCCATCCATCCATCCATCCATCTATCCATATATCCATCCATCCATCCATCCATCCATCCATCTATCCATCCATCCATCCATCCATCCATCCATCCATCCATCCATCCATCCATATATCCATATATCCATCCATCCATCCATCCATCCATCCATATATCCATCCATCCATCCATCCATCCATCCATCCATATATCCATCCATCCATCCATCCATATATCCATCCATCCATCCATCCATCCATCCATCCATCCATCCATATATCCATCCATCCATCCATCCATCCATATATCCATCCATCCATCCATCCATCCATATATCCATCCATCCATCCATCCATCCATCCATATATCCATCCATCCATCCATCCATACATATATACATCCATCCATCCATCCATCCATTCTACTCATCACCCATCCACCCATCAACCCACCCATCGACCCACCCACCCATCAACCCACCCATCCACCCATCAACCCACCCATCAACCCACCCACTCATCACCCATCGACCCACCCACCCATCAACCCACCCATCCACCCATCGACCCACCCACCCATCAACCCACCCATCAATTAACCCACCTATCGACCCACCCATTTCTTTATAATTCCTCTCTTTATCTCTTCCTCTCCTCATTGTTTTTCGTACACACTTCTTTCCACATGGGTAAACTTCGCACACTCTTCGCAAAACGATCTCGGCCATCTCGACATCCTCCGAATGTCTCACCCTCTCTTCCGTTTATCCCTTTACCAGTGATAATCTACACCGGGCACCCTCCCCATTCAGCCGGTGCTGTCAGAGCTGGCATTTCCTACAGAATGTGGGTACTATAACCCAAACAGTGAGGTGCGTTCTGTAAAGACCTCAAGTGAACCAGACACTTTGATTCATAGGAATTAAAACCAGACCCAGTAGATATTTAGGAATGCCGACTGTGTGGAATGAGGGATTGTGATAAACCTGGAGCTGGTACTGTAGAAAATAGTACACAACTTACTGCCCTGTTTCTTTTGTTACGAAAAGTAAAAATATACATCTGCACAAACAGTAAGCATCCTTATGGTTGGTGGTTTAGTGCTGGTAAGGATTATGATAAATCTGGAGCTGGTACTGTAGAAAATAGTACACAACTTATTGCCCTGTTTCTTTTGTTATGGTGGTGGCGGGGGGGGGGGGGGGGGATAAAAAGATGCATCTGTACAAAAGTTAATCAACACTAGGGTGTGCATGTAAATTTGGATCTGCACTGTAGAAAATAGTACACAACTTACTTCCCTGTGTCTTGTTACAGAAAAATAAAAATATACATCTGCACAAAAGTTAAGCATCCTTGGGGTTGGTGGTTTAGTGCTGGCAGGGATTGTGATAAATCTTGAGCTGGTACTGTAGAAAATAGTACACAACTTATTGCCATTTTTCTTTTGTTATGGGGGTGGGGAGATAAAAAAAAATACATCTGCACAAAAGTTAAAAGTTAAGCAACACTAGGGTGTGCATGTAAATTTGGATCAGCGCTGTGGAAAATAGTACACAACTTACTGCCCTGTTTCTCTTGTTATGGAAAAATAAAAATATACATCTGCACAAAAGTTAAGCATCCTTGGGGGTTGGTGGTTTAGTGCTGGTAGGGGTGTGTGTGTAAATTTAGATCAGTGCTGTGGAAAATAGTACATAACATACTGCCCTGTTTCTTTCGTTATGAAAAAAATAAAATATACATCTGCAGAAAATTTAAGCAACACTGTGATGGTGTGTGTGTAGTGGTTCAAATTTAAAGCTGGCAGGGATTGTGATAAATCTGGAACTTGTACTGTAGAAAATAGTACACAACTTACTGTCCTGGTGTTGTTGTTTTTTTGTGGTGGAAAACTAAAAATATACATGTGCACAAAAGATAAGCAACACTGGAGATTGTTGGGGGGTTTTGGGTTGTTTTTTTAACTACACCTCTAGAGCACATTGATTTATTAATCATCGGCTGTTGGATGTCAAACGTTTGGTAATTTTGACAAATAGTCTTAGAGAAAACCCGCTCCATTTTTCCATTAACAGCAAGGGATCTTTTATATGCACTTTCCCATAGACAGGATAGTACATACCAGTAGTACATACCAGTATATCTTTGATATACCAGTCAGGATAGTACATACCATCCCACAGACAAGTTAGTATAGTTAGGATAGTATATACAGTATATCTTTTATATACCAGTCGTGGTGCACTGGCTAGAACAAGAAATGGCCCAATTGGCCCACTGATGGAGATCAATCTCAAATCGACCATGCTTCAAGCGAGCACTTTACCACTGGGCTACATCCCTCCTAGGGGAGGGTTGTATAGTTAATAGGGATTTTGATAAAGCTGGAGCAGTACTCTAGAAAATAGTACATAGCTAACGTCCATATTTTGTTTTGTTATGGGGTTGTTGTTTGGGGGGGGGGGGGGGGGGGGGGGGATTTGTGAAAAAAACTCAATTCACGTCTGCCCAAAAGTTTAGCACCACTGGGGTCAGTTGTATAGTGGTTTAAGGTATCAGATTTAAAGCTGGTGAGGTCAGTGATAAATTTGGAGCGGTACAGTAGAAAATAGTACACAACTTACTGTCATGTTTCATTTGTGGTGGAAAATATAAACAATATACACCTTGTCACAGTGACCAAATGTTTGACATCCAGTCATCCAATAGCTGATGATTAATCATTTTGTTTTATGACACTACTTGAGCAAATTGATTTATCATGTACCAAAGCATAATAAATCATTGTGCACTAGTGGTGTCATTAAACAAGACAAATATAATTTTCACACAGATAACAAAGCATGTACCACATGGTCTTTTAAACAGCAATCGTTAGACACAGGGATTTGGACAGAAAAATATGTAAGGCACCACTGAGAGGAATTGATCCCTTGACCCATCACACATAAATGGTGTACCACTTGCAGTACTAGCCATTTTAATTTGTTGGGTGCGGGTGGGGGTGGAGGGAACTTGGGATGTTGTTCAGTAGTAGAGGGCTCACTTAAGTTGAAATAGGAGATTGGTTAATGGATTGCTCTCAGTGGACCCATCCAGTACCATGTGACCTGTTTGCTGTCTGCAAAAAAGACATATTGCTGTTATTTAGTTGGAATAGCTTATGTGGCAATAGTAAATCAGTCTCTCTCTGTCTCTGTCTCTGTCTCTCTCTCTCTCTCTCTCTCTGTCTCTCTCTTTCTCTCTCTCTCTCTCTCTCTCTCTCTCTCTCTCTCTCTCTCTCTCTCTCTCTCTCTCTCTCTCTCTCTCTGTCTTTCTGTCTCTCTTTTTCTCTTTTTCTCTCTCTCTCTCTGTCTCTCTGTCTCTCTCTCTTTGTGTGTGTGTCTCTCTCTCTCTCTCTCTCTCTCTCTCTCTCTCTCTCTCTCTCTCTCTCTCTCTCTCTCTCTCTCTCTCTCTCTCTCTCTCTCTCTCTCTCCCCCTCCCTCCCTCCCTCCCTTCCTCTTACTCCTAAACAAAACTGTTTTTGGCCCTAGTTTAAAACATGCTGAGGTGTCATTAAACAAACATGCCTTTCCTTTGAAATTCATTGGCTTTTTGAGAGTCGTCTTGAAAAGAGCCAAGAGTAATCATAAGAAGGGTCAGGTGTAATTTGTAAACTAAATAAACCCCCAGACAGGCAGATAACAGATCAAAAAGCGGTTAACTAGAAACATGCCACAGCCGATAGCGTTTAAAAAATACAACCGCCTGTAATAGAGAACAAGTGTTGATAACACTGATTGGTTGATGAGACGAGAGGTCACGAGGTCAAACAGCAGCTGATGGTAGTAGTAAACAATTTGTAAAGAATTAAGAGCTGTCACTAAAAGGTCGGTGGTGGTTGAGAAGTTTTAAGAAATAAATCTTTGTTGTATTTTTTTTGTATTTTTTTGGTTATCTTATGCTGCGAAAGATTGTGCGGGACACAGCCCACTGGTAAAACGATCACCTGATACACAGTCAGTCTAGGGTCGATTCCCGTCGATGGACCCCTTGGGCTATTTCTTGTTCCAGCCAGTTTACCATCACTGGTATATCAAAGGCTATGGTATGTGCTATCCTGTCTATGGGATGGTGCATATAAAAGATTCTTTGCTACTAATTGAAAAATGTGCATTTCCTCAATAGTCAGTGATTAATAAATCATTGTGCTCTAGTTGTGTTGTTAAACAAAATAATCTTTACACTTTCATTGTCATATTGTGGACTCATAATTAGTAGTATTCATTAACAACTATTTCTTTCAGTTATAAGAGTAGCCCATGAAGTGGCCACAGCGGGTTTCCTCTCTCTATATCTGTGTGGTCCTTAACCATATGTCTGACGCCATATAACCCTAAATAAAATGTGTTGAGTTTGTCGTTAAATAAAACTTCTTTTTTTTTCAGTTATATTTTCAATATTTGTCTGACTTCCATTATTTATGTTAGACTATTTTTGTATTTTTCAGCCATGGTCCAGCAGTTTAACATATTTCAGAACCCTGATCTCAATGGCTATGTTCAGATCACCTTGGACTTGGATCGGGATCAGCTGTTGGTTGGGGCAAGGTCAGTTGATAGTTTATTGACCAATCACCAATAAAGATTTCACACCACCATTAACCTTTGTTATTTAAATGTGTATGTCAGGTTTGTTTGTTTTGGGATTTTTTTTTAAAAACAAATACTTTTTTTTTGATAAAAAAGAAAAGAGAGACAAAAATGGACATAGCAAGAAGAATGAATAATATTTCAAAATTTTAGGTAACTAGAAGTTGTTTTTTGTGATTTTTACCTATAGTCCTTCCCACAGTGAACGGCTTTTTTCATCCTATGGAATTTACTACAAGTTATTTATTTCTGAGGCAATTGTTCTCTAAATAGCATACTAAAATAGTAATATTTTGTTATTTCCAAAACTCATCTGAATTTTTTTTTTTTTAAACTAATAATAATAAAAATTGTAGAAGGATGGGATGGACTATAGTTAACTGATTGTAAGGACTATAGTTAACTGATAGTAAGGTCTATAGTACTATAGTTAACTGATTGTAAGGTAATTATCTATGGTAATGCACATATGCTTTGTATCGTTTTTATTAACTCGTTTATGTTGAACCATGTCAATAATACATGTTAGGTAATAAACTAGGTGTGTCTAATTTCAATGTCTTTCTGGCTAATTCCAAAGTCTGTCTGACTAATTTCAATGTCTGTCTAACTAATTTCAGTGTCTTCCTGACTAATTTCAATGTCTGACTAATTTCAATGTCTGTCTGACTAATTTCAATGTCTGACTGACTAATTTCAATGTCTGATTAATTTCAATGTGTATCTGACTGATTTCAGTATCTGTCTGACTAATTTCAATCTCTGTGACTAATTCCAATGTCTGTCTGACTAATTTCAATGTCTGTGACTAATTTCAATGTCTGTCTGACTAATTTCAATGTCTGTCTGTGACTAATTTCAATGTTTGCCTGACTAATTTCAATGTCTGTCTGACTAATTTCAATGTCTGTGACTAATTTCAATGTCTGTCTCACTAATTTCAATGTCTCTTTGACTAATTTCAATGTCTGACTAAGTTCAATGTCTGTCTGACTGACAGGGGCTGCATATTCCGGTTCTCCATGACCTAGAAATATTTAGTTAAATTAGAAAACATGTCTGTATAATGTCAATGTCTGTCTGACTAATTTTAATGTCTGTCTGATGGACAGGGGCTGCATATTCCGGTTCTCCATGAACTAGAAATATCATATAGTTAAACTAGATTTTTTATTATTTTTACATGTAATTTCAGTGTCTGTATAATTTCAATGTCTGTGTGACTAATTTCAATGTCTGTTTGACTGACAGGGGCTGCATATTCCGGTTGTCGATGAGCGATCTCGAGGTGATTCAGGTGGCTGACTGGAACTCCAACAATGAAACCAGAGATATCTGTATCAAGAAAGGATTCTCTGCGGTAATACCATAATTACATATAACTAGCTCTGCATCCATCTATGTTTTTGTCTATTTGTTCATCCATACATCCAGCTATCCATTTATTGATCCAGCTAACCATCAGCCATCTGTCTATTCATCCATCCACCAATCCATCCATTCATCTGTCCATCTGTTCGTCCGTCCGTCCATCCATCCATCCATCCATTTGTCTGTCTGTCCATCTATCCAAATCCATCCACCCATCCATCCATCCATCCATCCATCCATCCATCCATCCATCCATCCATCCATCCATCCATCCAATCATCCAATCCATCCAATCCATCCATCACTCACTCAATCCTTCCATCTATCCTTCAATCCCTTTATTTCTTTCTTCCTCCACCCACCCACCCACCCATCCATCCATCCACTCATCCATCCATCCATCCACTCATCCATCCATCCATCCATCCATTCATCCATCCATCCATCCAAGTGTAGACTAATGTATTTTTTCCTAATTATGCTTTAACTAAAATTTAAAAATAGGTTTGAAAATTTAGTCAAAATGAGTAAATAAAATTCCAAAAGATAATCATAATATTCTAACTTTGGTTTTTTGTGTGTTTTTTTCAGGAGAGCTGCCACAACTTTATCCGAGTTCTGTTTGTCTTCAAGGACAAAGTGTTTGTGTGTGGGACGAACGCGTTTGACCCCATTTGTTCTTGGAGACTCGTAAGTTAACACATTTTGAACCCTAGAAGGGTATGCAGTGAATCTACATTTTTTGTAGCTCAGTAGGTAGAACACTCACCTAGGTCCTTTGGTCACAGGATGAAACCCCCTTCCCATCCAAGTATATTAGCTTTAAGCTGTTTTGGGCATGATGCTGCCCAGTGGTAAAGCGTTTGCCTGATGCACGATCGATCTAGGATCGATCCCAGTCGGTGGACCCATTGGGATATTTCTCGTTCCAGCCAGTGCTCCACAACTGGTGTAACAAAGGCTGTGGTATGTGCTATCCTGTCTGTGGGATGGTGCATATAAAAGATCCCTTACTGCTAATCGAAAAGAGTAGCTTATGAAGTGGTGACAGCGGGTTTCCTATCTCAGTATCTGTGTGGTATGTGCTATCCTGTCTGGGATGGTGCATATAAAAGATCCCTTGCTGCTAATCGAAAAGAATAACCCATGAAGTGGCGACAGTGGGTTTCCTCTCTCAATATCTGTGTGGTCCTTAACCATATATTCAACGCCATATAACCGTAAATAAAATGTGTTGAGTGCATCGTTAAATGAAACATTTCCTTCCTCCCTTCTTTAAGCTGTTCTATATGTGGCAAAGTGCACATAGAACATGGTTTCTTTTGAAGACTGTGAGTCAAAATTGCCAAATATTTGACAATAGTCAATAATTGGTGTGCTCAAGTAGTGTTGTTAAACGAAAAATTCTTTAACTTTCTAGTCACTTGAGGTATATGTACATGCAGGGTTGAACCACCTCGGTGGATCCATTCAGCTGATTGGGTTCTTTCTCATTCCAACCAGTGCACCACAACTGGTCAGAGGCAGTGGTATGTGCTTTCCTGGCTGTGGGAAAGTGCATATAAAAGATCCCTTGCTGCATTTTACCAAATGTTTGACATCCAATAGCCAATGATTGATTAATCAATGTGCTCTAGTGGTGCATTTGTTAAACAAAACAAACTTTTTCTTTGTTTTAACTTTCAATAACATAAAAAATTGGGATATTATGGCTATGGAAAACAGCTGGTTAAAAAAAAGTATTTTTCAGGACAAAGTAAATATCACATATAATATTTGTTGGTCAGGAATTTATTAAAGTGTTAATTGAGACCATTATATTGCATACCAGTGCATAGTTTATAAAGTTGATTTATAAAGTATGTATTTTTCATCTGTTTCTCTATAATTTAATGCATAAAAGCAGTGTATGACATTAATACTTGTTAATAATAAAAAAACACCATTTCTCTCCAGGCTGACAATATTGAAATGGTGAATGAGACCATCAAAGGGAGAGCAATCTGTCCATACAACCCGAACCAGAACGTGTCATCGATCATGACGGGTAACGGGGATCTGTACACAGCGACGACCATCGACAGCACGTCACGTGACCCGGCCATCAGTCGCAACCTGGGGCCATCGAGACGTCTCCGCACCGTGCAGTTCAATTCAAAGTGGCTCAACGGTCAGTTCATTCAGCTTGTACAATACAGCGAAACCCCTCTAAACTGGGCCCTCTGTAAACAGTCAGTTCATTCAGCTTGTACAATACAGCGAAACCCCTCTAAACTGGGCCCTCTGTAAACAGTCAGTTTGTTTAGATTGTACAATACAGCGAAACCCCTCTAAACTGGGCCCTCTGTAAACAGTCAGTTCATTCAGCTTGTACAATACAGCGAAACCCCTCTAAACTGGGCCCTCTGTAAACAGTCAGTTCATTCAGCTTGTACAATACAGCGAAACCCCTCTAAACTGGGCCCTCTGTAAACAGTCAGTTTGTTTAGATTGTATGATGCAGCGAAACCCCTCTAAACTGGGCCCTCTGTAAACAGTCAGTTTGTTTAGATTGTATGATGCAGCGAAACCCCTCTAAACTGGGCCCTCTGTAAACAGTCAGTTCATTCAGCTTGTACAATACAGCGAAACCCCTCTAAACTGGGCCCTCTGTAAACAGTCAGTTTGTTTAGATTGTATGATGCAGCGAAACCCCTCTAAACTGGGCCCTCTGTAAACAGTCAGTTTGTTTAGATTGTACAATACAGCGAAACCCCTCTAAACTGGGCCCTCTGTAAACAGTCAGTTTGTTTAGATTGTATGATGCAGCGAAACCCCTCTAAACTGGGCCCTCTGTAAACAGTCAGTTTGTTTAGATTGTACAATACAGCGAAACCCCTCTAAACTGGGCCCTCTGTAAACAGTCAGTTTGTTTACATTGTATGATGCAGCGAAACCCCTCTAAACTGGGCCCTCTGTAAACAGTCAGTTTGTTTAGATTGTATGATGCAGCGAAACCCCTCTAAACTGGGCCCTCTGTAAACAGTCAGTTTGTTTAGATTGTATGATGCAGCGAAACCCCTCTAAACTGGGCCCTCTGTAAACAGTCAGTTTGTTTAGATTGTACAATACAGCGAAACCCCTCTAAACTGGGCCCTCTGTAAACAGTCAGTTTGTTTAGATTGTATGATGCAGCGAAACCCCTCTAAACTGGGCCCTCTGTAAACAGTCAGTTTGTTTAGATTGTACAATACAGCGAAACCCCTCTAAACTGGGCCCTCTGTAAACAGTCAGTTTGTTTACATTGTATGATGCAGCGAAACCCCTCTAAACTGGGCCCTCTGTAAACAGTCAGTTTGTTTAGATTGTATGATGCAGCGAAACCCCTCTAAACTGGGCCCTCTGTAAACAGTCAGTTTGTTTAGATTGTATGATGCAGCGAAACCCCTCTAAACTGGGCCCTCTGTAAACAGTCAGTTTGTTTAGATTGTATGATGCAGCGAAACCCCTCTAAACTGGGCCCTCTGTAAACAGTGAGTTTGTTTAGATTGTATGATGCAGCGAAACCCCTCTAAACTGGGCCCTCTGTAAACAGTCAGTTTGTTTAGATTGTATGATACAGGCCTCTGAAAATTGCAAGAACAATCGTTTCATTCGGGTGTTGTTCATGCAAATCTAATTTAGCTTAACCTATTTTCTGTTAGCATATTATTTACACGGACATAATGGGTTAAGCAAAAAGAAACTGGGAGAGAGAAAGAAAGAGAGAGAGAGTTCATATTACCAGTGGAGTGTACACCGTATGTCCATTAAACAGATAGAGAGAGGGAGGGAGAGAGAAAGAGAGACAGACAGACAGAGAGAGAAATAGAGAGACAGAGAGTGGGGCAGGGGAAGAGAGAGAGAGAGAGTGAGAGAGAAAGAGTTCATATTACCAGTGGAGTGTACACCGTATGTCCATTAAACAGATAGAGAGAGGGAGGGAGAGAGAGAAAGAGAGACACAGAGAGAAATAGAGAGACAGAGAGATATAAAAAGAGAGATAGAGAGATACATTGTGAGAAAGACACACACAGTGTGACAAAAGGAGAGAGAGTTCATATTACCAGTAGAGAGTACACCTTATGTCCATTAAACAGACAGACAGACTTACAGACAGACATGTGAGAGAGAGATAGACAGACAGAGAGAGAGAGAGAGACAGAGAGAGACAGAGATAGAGAGAGAGAGGTGGAGGGAGAGAGAGAGAGGGAGGGAGAGTGTGTGTGAGAGAGAGTGTGTGTGAGAGAGAGTGTGTGTGAGAGAGAGTGTGTGTGAGAGAGAGAGAGAGAGAGAGAGAGAGAGAGAGAGAGAGAGAGAGAGAGATGTATAAAGTGTGTACACCCCAGATGTATAAAGTGTGTACACCCCATGTCCATTAACGGAACCCATGTTCAGTTTGTCGGTGTGTGACACTGATTTATATAGAGTGTCAGGCTTTATTTACATGACTACAATAGACATACTTGAGAGCTCTTGATTGGATGAACAGTTTACCGTTAGAGTAAACCCTCACAGAGGTCATAGTGTATATCTATCACTTGAAATGTTCATTCATGTACACATATAGTTCACAACAAGACAACTGGCAGGTGTGTTTATTTATAGTTATAAATTTTATAATGGACGGGAATAAAATGATTTAGTTAAATAAGAGAAAACTACAGCACACATACAGTAAAGTACACGTATAACGAACATGATTAGAACGAACTACTGCGTAGAACAAACTCATCGTAAAGCCCTGTTTTATCTCCCTATACATCAATAATCAACTTTTGCAAATGTGTACAATAAACTACTGCTGTAACAAACTAGAGAGAGAGAGAGAGAGAGAGAGAGAGAGAGAGAGGAGAGAGAGAGAGAGAGAGAGGCGAGGGCGAGGGCGGGGGAGGGAGGGAGGGAGGGAGGTTCGTTATAAGAGTACTTTACTGTATTTTCAAGCCATCTTAGTGCTACGAAATCGTAAAACCATCATAGGATGTAATGTCACTACCAGCATCAGTGGCATCAGTGGTTAAGCCATCGGACATAAGGCTGGTAGGTACTGGGTTCGCAGCCCGATACCGGCCTCGGTGGTGTCGTGGTTAAGCCATCGGACATAAGGCTGGTAGGTACTGGGTTCGCAGCCCGGGACTGGCTCCCACCCAGAGCGAGTTTAACGATGGTAAGACCACTACACCCTCTTCTCTTTCACTAACAACTGACAAACTAATCCACTCTCCTGGACAGATGGTCCAGATAGCTGAGGTGTGTGCCAAGGACAGCGTGCTTGAACCTTCATTGGATATAAGCACGAACGTAAGTTGAAATGAATAAATGAATGATTTAGTAAAATAAGAGAAAAATACAGTTTGTTAAAACCAAAAGGTTAAACTTTTAAACATTAAACCAACAGTAGAATTTTTATAACAAATTGGTACACAATTTAGAAAAGGTATAAAAATAACCTATTTAGAAACTGGAGCAACAGTAAGCTTTTATAATAAAAAATTAAACAATTTTGAAAATGAAACAGTGGTAAGATTTTTGTTATTAAAAGATATAAAAAATGTTTTTTAAATGAACTAAAAGTATCCCTTCTATAATAAAAATGTTTACAATTTAGTAAATGAAACAAAGGCAGATTTTCTATAATAAGAACATCAATAATGTTTTTTTTTAAATAAAACATATATAAAGGGGTTTTTTCTAATACAAATGTAAATAATTTTGAAAATGAAGCAAAAGTTAAGCATTCTTTAATAAAAATGTAAACTATAAAAAAAAAAAAAAAAAAGTTAGACTTTTAATAATAAAAACTTAAACAATATACATGTAGAAAAAAAAAGAAGAAAGATTTTTTTTTATTATTACTAATGAAAGCTTTTTTATATAAACATATAAAGACAAAGTGGGCTTTTTACAATAAAAATGTTAACAATTTAGAAAATGAAACAAAGGGAGACTTTTTATAATAGGAACATCAATAAAATTAAATTAAAATAAAACAAAAGGTCAACTTTTTATAATAAAAATGTGGGTTTTTTTAAATTACAAAATGTAAAAATGCATTTTTTATAGTAAAAGCTTAAACAATATTAAAAAAGAAGAAAGAAATCACAAAACTTTTACTACATTCAAAATAAGACAAAAACTATTCTCCAAAAGTTATTTATGATTTATTACTGCATGACAACACCCATTTACACCCGACAATCACTTCTGCCCTCTGAATGCCGGTATCATACATCTAGTTGCGTAATACGATGACATAACTCGAC
Organism: Gigantopelta aegis; assembly: GCF_016097555.1. NCBI lineage: Eukaryota > Metazoa > Mollusca > Gastropoda > Neomphalida > Peltospiridae > Gigantopelta > Gigantopelta aegis. Next base: position 27,743,540 of record NC_054709.1, on the reverse strand, counting down.
AGATGTAATTAGAATATCTCCGCACACATCCATGACAAACATCAAAAGCAGTGCAGGTAATCAAACATGGCCGACTAATGACTGCTGTACAGGTAATAAAATGTGTCCAGCTGACCAAAATGCAGTACAGGTAGTGATACATGGTGTTGCTAATGGCGATGGTATAATGAGATATTGAGTGAAATACAAATGAGTGATATATGAGTTGACTTAATGAAACGTCGTGCACGTGCGGTCTGGCTTAACTTGTTGCGTAACGCCTTTTAGTCAAGGCCAATAACTCTCAGGGAAACCTTTTGTATGGGTGTCAGAAGTGGACATGCTGTAATTGGGTGGGTAACATGTGTGTATGATTTTAATACTCCAGGGTTAATTGCACTTGTACTGACATGCCTAAAGGCTTGTCTTGTTAGACTGTCCTTGGTTATATTCAGTGGCAGATCCAGAAACTCCTTTGGGGGGTTGGGCAATGACATATGGCCGAACGTCACAAAAATGTTCTTAAAGGGATTCCTTGAATTCACCAACATAAAAAAAAAATTAAATTTAAAAAATAAAATAACTGTTGCGAAATTTAGGGGAGCCCCTCCCCCGTAGATCTGCCACTGGTATTAGTGGTTAAAGTACTGGGTCCAGTTGTTCAAATAATAGTTATATTAATCCTGGGCCAGTCTTAATATTTTCATTTTAATTACTTTTGCACAAATACAGAATAAACTTTAGATTGGTTAATGAATTGATCATGAATTGATACTTTTGGCTGTTGTAAACCAAGTTTTAAAATTATGTTTTCAGTTATTATTGTAATTTGTCCCTGGTTTTGACATTTTGTCTTAACCAGTGATTAAGCTAATTAACTTTTGAACAACTGGCCCCTGATCTTTAGTGGTTAGGCCATCAGACTTAAGGCTGGTAGATACTGGGTTCGCATCCCGGTACCGGTTCCTACCGAGAGTGAATTTTAACCACTCAGTGGGTAGGTGTAAGACCACTACACCCTCTTCTCTCTCACTAACAACTAACAACTAACTCACTGTCCTAGACATACAGCCCAGATAACTGAGGTGTGTACCCAGGACAGCGTGCTTGAACCTTAATTGGATATAAGCACGAAGATATGTATAAATGAAATGAATTGGTCTTAAGACTAGTAGGGACTGGATTTAGTTCAGTTGTTAGAGTACTCGCCTGAGGTAATAAGGTGCCTGAGTTGCAGGATAAAACTTCTTTGGCAAACCATGCTCGGTCAGTCTGGGATCGATACCCGTCGGTGGGCCCGTTGGGCTATTTCTCGATCCAGCCAGTGCACCACGACTGGTATATCAAAGGCCATAGTATGTGTTGTCCTGTCTGTGGGATGATGCACTCAACACATTTTATTTACGGTTATATGGCGTCAGACATATGGTTAAGGACCACACAGATATTGAGAGAGAGGAAACCTGCTATCTTCTACTTCATGGGCTACTCTTTTCGATCTTTTATATGCACTAACCCACAGATAGGGTAGTACGTACCATAGTCTTTGATATACCAGTCATGGTGCACTGGCTGGAAAGAGAAATAGCCCAATGGGCCCACCGACGGGGATCGATCCCAGACCCGACCACCCATTGAGCAAGCGTATTTTTGACATAGAAAACAAAACAATATGGAAATTCTGTTAATGATATTACCCTCGATACATGTACCGTATATATACTACTTGTGCTTTTCTTGTTTGTTTTGCTCTTTTATTGGTCTCTACTTTTGTCTTTTTTTTTACAGAATCCTGTTTTGAATACTGTGTGTGCTTTTCTTGTTTATTCAACCATTTTATTGTTCTCTGCATTTGTCTTTTACAGAGCCTAACTTTGTATCGGCGTATGAAATTGGAGATTTTGTATATTTCTTCTTCCGAGAAACGGCTGTGGAATTCATAAACTGTGGAAAAGTAGGTGATATTTGTGTGAAAAAGTATTACCCTTTGTTTATTTGAGAAGAAATAATATGGAGCTGAAGTGTAGCATTTCTTATCTACAGTGTGTATAAAGAAACACTTCTGGAATTCATTTTTAGCAGACGTTATTTCTGAGTACTATAGTTATGTTGTGAAAGTGTTTAATAAATTATTTTTTATATCTAATAAATTGTTTTGTGAACAGGTTAATTATTTTACGGATTTTGGATATGGAGTTTGTTGATATTTATAACTGTATTTATAGTTTTGGTTACCAGTGGTGGATCTAAGGGGGTCCCCAGGCCACCCTAAATTTGGCTCTTTTTTGGGTTTTTTTTGCATATATATTTTTTAATTTGTATCCATTTATGTTCATATATATACTATAGAGATATGACTCTTGCAATTTTGATGTATGTGTGTGTGTATATATATATATTTATTTGGTATATGTATACAATCCTCTGATGCTACCGGTTGGTGGCCTTGAGAGAAATAAAGATCTGCTCTGTTCCATTCCGTTCTTGTTCTGTTCTGTTCTTGTTCTGTTCCGTTCCGTTCCGTTCCGTTCCGTTCCGTTCCGTTCCGTTCCGTTCCGTTCCGTTCCGTTCCGTTCCGTTCCGTTCCGTTCCGTTCCGTTCCGTTCTTGTTCTGTTCTGTTCTGTTCTGTTCCATTCTTGTTCTTGTTCTGTTCTGTTCCATTCCGTTCTTGTTCTTGTTCTTGTTCTTGTTCTGTTCTGTTCTGTTCTGTTCTGTTCTGTTCTGTTCTGGGTCTTGGTCTTGGTCTTGGTCTTGGTCTTGGTCTTGTTCTTGTTCTTGTTCTTGTTCCCGTTCCCCTTCCCGTTCCCGTTCCCGTTCCCGTTCCCGTTCCCGTTCTGTCCTGTTCTGAATCCAAGGAATCCATTCGGGAACATTTGTGGCCTTTGGACACATGTCATAGGGGTCCCCTAAATGGATTTTCTGGATCCACCACTGGCTACAGTTTATAAAAACAAAGATTGAAGTTGGGGTTTTTTCTATGATACCTTGAAAGGCATATGATAGACAGGTTGTAGTATTTTAATACACTGAAATTCAAATTTAGTAAATTGTTTCTTAATTTAATATTTAAGCCTTCGTAACCTTTTTTTTCTTTGAATAAGTGGTTCCAAAATGAAATATGAAGGGGTCAGCTCTATGTTCACTCGGGGTTAGTGTTAGGGTTAGCTGAGGGAACATAACGCTGAGGGAAGATAAACATGATCCCAATATGAATACTGAATAAATTATTGCTCAGTGTAGTCAAATTGAAAGACTTGTGGGGCAGAGGAATATTAAATTATTTTCTAGAAATCCCCCCCCCCCCAATTATGACCCCACCCCACACCATCAGCCCATATAAGGAGCGATAGGTTGATTATGACCCCCCACCCCCCATCGCCATCAGCCCATGTAAGGAGCAACGGGTAGATTATGCCAAGGATGTCAGATATAGTTTGTTGATAAACACTGTAACTTTGTGGATCTTTTGTTGCAGAGAGATGATATTAACCTACTTTATATATGACAGGTGTTGATGGTCTTATATCCATGATTATTGTATGTTTTTCTCACACCTGGTGAAACCAAAAGGTGCCAGAAGACCATATTACTTTTAAAAACATTTTTTTTTTTAAATCTTTATTGTTCCAGAAGAAATATATGCAAGGTTTAGCCTGAAGACTATAAAATATGAGTAATTTAGAGTGAACCTGAAAATTAATTGTGGAGTGAGACCTAAATCCATCACTGGTGTAGGAAGTGGGGGTGGAGGAAGGGGGGCATGTGCCTTCTCCCAACTTTAATGATCCAGTAGTAGCAGTGATATGGTTTATATTTATATTTATATTTATATATGTATGTGTGTGTGTGTGTGTGTGTGTGTGTGTGTGTGTGTGTGTGTGTGCCCACCCCACCCCCCTTTTAGCACCTTTCTATGCCACTTTTTATTATTAATTACTCTTTATTTACATGTTTTCTTGTTTTTTCTTTCTTTGTAGAAAATATATTCGAGAGTAGCAAGAATTTGTAAGGTAATTATTGTTCTTGTTCAAAATAATTTTTAAAGAATTAATTTCTGTTTATATAACAATCAGTTTTTTAAAAACTTTTTGTCATATGTTCTTAAAATTAGGTATGCAATTATATAAAGAAGCTGACAATATGTTTCGAACCACCTCGGTTGATCCATTTAACTGATTTGTTTTCTCTCTCATTCCAACCAGTGCACCACAGCTGGTCAACAGCCATGGTACATGTATGTGCTTTCATGTCTGTAGCAAAGGGCACATAAAAGATCCCTTGCTGCTAATGAAAAAAATGTAGCAGGTTTTCTTTGATGACTGCAAGTCAGAATTACCAAATGTTTGATATCCAATAGCCGATGATTAATTAATCAATCAATGTGTTCTAGTGGTGTCGTTAAACAAAATTAACTTAAATATTTCATGGTGACACGTCATTCTGTTTTTTTTATCGGTTACACATCTTTCAATTTATGCAAAATTGTTCTCGTTCTTGTTCAAATTATTTTAAAAGAATTAATTTCTGTTTATATATAAATCTGGGGTGGTTTTTAAATTTTTCTCAAAAGTTCTAAAAATAAATTACGCAATTACACTAAGAAGCTGACGAGACGTTAAATACCACAGAACCATAGTTTAAAATGTGCTGGGGTGCAACTCAACATTCCTTTCCTTTGCGACGTGTTGCAGACTGATCGTGGGGGGACGTTTGTGTTGGAGGACAACTGGATAACGTTTCTGAAGGCTCGCATGAACTGCTCCATCCCGGGCGATTTCCCGTTCTACCTGGACGAGATACAGAGCACATACTACTCCGAGAGTAAACAGCTGATCTACGCAATCTTCACCACACCACCGTGAGTCGCATTCGTCCTTCTTTCAAACTGGCCTCGGTGGCATCGTGGCAGGCCATCGGTCTACAGGCTGGTAGGTACTGGGTTCGGATCCCAGTCAAGGCTTGGGATTTTTAATCCAGATACCGACTCCAAACCCTGAGTGAGTGCTCCGCAAGGCTCAGTGGGTAGGTGTAAACCACTTGCACCGACCAGTGATCCATAACTGGTTCAACAAAAGCCATGGTTTGTGCAATCCTGCCTGTGGGAAGCGCAAATAAAAGATCCCTTGCTGCCTGTCGTAAAAAGAGTAGCCTATGTGGCGATAGCGGGTTTCCTCTAAAAATAGTGTTAGAATGACCATATGTTTGACGTCCAATAGCCGATGATAAGATAAAAAATCAACGTGCTCTAGTGGTGTCGTTAAACAAAACAAACTTTACTTTTTCCTTCTTTCAATTTTGGGATGGTACGTAGCCCAGTGATAAAGCGCTCGCAACGATGCGTGGGTTGACCTGGGATCGATCCCCGTCGGTGGGCCCATCGGGCTATTTCTCGTTCCAGCCAGTGCACCATGACTGGCATATCAAAAGCCATGTATGTACTACCCTGTCTGTGGGATGGTGCATATAAAAAATCCCTTGCTGCTAATCGAAAAGAGTAGCCCATGAAGTGGCGACAGCGGGTTTTCTCTCTCAATATCTGTGTGGTCCTTAACCATATGTCTGACGGCATATAACCATAAATAAAATGTGTTGAGTGCGTCGTTAAATAAAACATTTTCCTTCCTTCCTTCTTTCATTCTTTCATTCATCCATTTATTCATTCATTAATTCTTTCATATACTCATTTATTCATTCATTAATTCTTTCATATACTCATTTATTCATTCATTCATTTATAAATTCATTCATTTGTATATTCTCCAGTCAGTGTACCACGACTGATATATCAAAGGCCATGATATGTGCTATCCTGTCTGTGGGATGGTGCATATAAAATATCCCTTGTTAATAATGAAAACAAAATTAGCAGATTTTCTCTGATGGCTGTCATAATTATTAAATGTTTGAATTCCATTACCGATGATGTGCTCTAGTGATGTTGTTAAACAAAACAAACTTTTAACTTTTTCATTTTTACATTCATTCATTCATTTGTTCATTCATTCATTCATTTATACATTCATTTGTTCATTCATTCATTCACTCGCTCACTAATTTTGTTTTTTATTAATGAATGAATGGATGGATGGATGGATGGATGGATGGATGGATGGATGGATGGATGGATGGATGATTCAATTAACAAATGGAACATCTAATAATATTGGTCAAATTATGTCATTGTGACGGGGAAATCGGGGTAGGAGAGTAGGTGTTATATTAATTCTAGAAGGGTGAATGTTCTTTACATTACAAAACTTTGTGTGAAGGTGGATGAAAAAAAAGGAGAAATTTTGCATTATACAATTGTTGAATGATACCTACAGTACTTTTAGAATACAAATAATGTAATATGGTTCTCCATCCAATGACAAGTGGCTGGACGTAGCCCAGTGGTAAAGCGTTTGCTTGATGCGCAATCGGTTTAGGATCGACCCCTGTCAGTGGGCCCATTGCGCTATTTCTCGCTCCAGCCAGTGCACCATGACTGGTATATCAAAGGTTGTGGTATGTGTTATCCATTCTGTGAGATGGTGCATATAAAAGATCCCTTGCTGCTAATCAAAAGAGTAGCCCATGAAGTGGCAACAGAGGGTTTCCTCCCTCAATATGTGTGTGGTCCTTAGCCATATGTCCGACACCATATAACCGTAAATAAAATGTTTTGAGTGCATTGTTAAATAAAACATTTTATTTCCTTCGTTCCAATTGACGATTTATGTTTGTGTTTTAGAAACAGCATAGCTGGATCAGCGGTCTGTGTCTACAACATTACTGCATTTGAGAAAACTTTTACTGGTCCCTTTAAATACCAGGAAGATTCTAAAGCAGCCTGGGTGCGACATGGCAACAATAAACCTATGGAAAGAGTGAGTAGTGTAGGTTAATGAATGTTTCAGTGACTCAGCCTTTCAAGCATTTTGATCTCGTGTAATCAGCCTGATAGTAAATGGTGACTTGGTCTGTTAAAACTTTTACTGGTCCCTTTAAATACCAGGAAGATTCTAAAGCAGCCTGGGTGCGACATGGCAACAATAAACCTATGGAAAGAGTGAGTAGTGTAGGTTAATGAATGTTTCAGTGACTCAGCCTTTCAAGCATTTTGATCTCGTGTAATCAGCCTGATAGTAAATGGTGACTTGGTCTGTTAAAACTTTTACTGGTCCCTTTAAATACCAGGAAGATTCTAAAGCAGCCTGGGTGCGACATGGCAACAATAAACCTATGGAAAGAGTGAGTAGTGTAGGTTAATGAATGTTTCAGTGACTCAGCCTTTCAAGCATTTTGATCTCGTGTAATCAGCCTGATAGTAAATGGTGACTTGGTCTGTTAAAACTTTTACTGGTCCCTTTAAATACCAGGAAGATTCTAAAGCAGCCTGGGTGCGACATGGCAACAATAAACCTATGGAAAGTGAGTAGTGTAGGTTACTGAATGTTTCAGTGACTCAGCCTTTCAAGCATTTTGATCTCGTGTAATCAGCCTGATAGTAAATGGTGACTTGGTCTGTTAAAACTTTTGAATTAGGGTGAGACTTACATTCGTTTCACATTTCTATTTACTGCATTTGACCGCAAATAAGCCCAGGGGACCAAGACAACTCATTATGAGCTTAGCTTAGGGTGGGCTTATTCCCAGACAAGGGGCCAGTTTTGTTTTAAAAAAATTAAAATAATAATTTTTTTTAAAAATAATAATAAAACATTTGTATTTACCATATCTTTTAGTTAGTTAACATATACATTACTGCAATTTTCTACCAATTATAAGTTTTCTGTAATCTGTTTAACATCAACTTTGATCGACAGAGTTATTTCAGCTGATCCTACAACTTAAGCTTTTGTTTTTTAAGTTTCCTGCTAAAGTTTTATGTCGCTAATGTGTCAGTTTTTTTATTTTGCTAAAATTTAAAATCGCTGATATTTTATTATTTACGGTATATTAAATAAATATTCCTGTCTTTTTTTTTCTAAGTGTGCGAGTGCAGGAAGTGGGAGTAAACGGTCAACACAGAAATCTGCTGATGACTTGGAACAAGCCAATAGATACCAGCTGATGAATTCCGCAGTTCAACCGCAGCAATTCTATCCTCTCCTGTTTGGTAAAAACGAGAGGTGAGATTATAAGCTAGTAGAATGAGGTTAAGCTACTGTGAAAACGAGAGGTGAGATTCACATGTTTTCTGAGGTTAAGCTACTGTGAAAACGAGAGGTAAGATTCACATGTTTTCTAAGCCAGTAGAATGAGGTTAAGCTACTGTGAAAACGAAAGGTGAGATTAAAACGTTTTCTAAGCCAATAGAACAATCTTATTCAACATTAGGGAATTTTTTAATAAACCTTTATTCGGTTTTTTAGCTATCTTAAAATCTGTATTAAATGTTTTTTTGTGATCGTTGTACATGCACTTTAACTGGTTCACCAAATTCCTACAATTGACTGTTGCACAAGACTGACATTATCTCGATCGGATATACATAGATCTATATTTTTGCCCGTTTTAATTACATATAAGTTGAGTCAGCTCATACATCATACCAACCTTCTTGTACCAGATATTGAGTGGAAAACTAAGGGGTCAGCCTATCCACAGAGAGAGAGAGTTTGTTTTGTTTAACTACACCACTAGAGCCATTGATTTATTAATCATCGGCTATTAGATGTCAAACATTTGGTCATTTTGGACAGTCATAGAGATGAAACCGCTACATTTTTCAGTTAGTAGCAAGGGATCTTTTATATGCACCATCCCATAGACAGGATAGCACATACCACGGCCTTTGGTATACCAGTCGTGGTGCACTGGCTGTGCCTGTCCACAGAGTCGGCTAATACACAGCAATATACTGTACCATGAAATGCATTTTTCATGTTTTCATGAGAAGTTACAGTTATGGAGACGAGCTCTAGTCTATTTTTTAAAAGTTATTTCCACTTTTCATGTTTGACTGTATTGTAACTTTAATCAAGTGTGTGATACAAGATGTAGATTTACCAAATTCAAGTGTCCAGTACCGGCCTCGGTGGTGTCGTGGTTAGGCCATCGGACATGAGGCTGGTAGGTACAGGGTTCGCAGCCCGGTACTGGCTCCCACTCAGGGCGAGTTTTAGCGACCACTACACCCTCTTTTCTCTCGCTAACTACTAACTAACAAACTAACCCTCTGTCCAGATAGCTGAGGTGTGTGCCCAGGACAGCATGCTTGAACCTTAAATGGATATAAGCACGAAAATAAGTTGAAATGAATTGAAAAAGTGTCCAGTTTCATGGGAAGAAACTAGGGTCTGTAACTTTAATGTTTATATAGAGGATAATAAACGAGTTACCAGTTATTATCAAATTTATGTCCCGAGTGAAATAATTTTCAATTGTCACGAGCTTTAGCGAGTGACAAATAAAAATTATTTTACGAGGGACATAAATTTGATAATAACTGGTACCGAGTTTGTTATTCTATTTCTTACCTCAGCTATTTTTTTCTTTAGAAGCCTTTATTTTCGACGCACATGTACGAAGGCCAACCTGTATAGAAACAATGTAAACCACTTTACGCTCTGTTCTGAGAATTGCTATAACTTTGTAATTTAATGACGTTCATAGATAATTTTCAAAATTATTCTGCTCTAAAATCTATAACGAATTGCATTAAAATGACATTTTGTTATGAATTTAACACCAAAAACAGAGTCGTAAACGCCAACTCTTTAAACTACATGACATCATTTTGTGTGTTTGCCAAATCGTGATGACGTCATATTTAGTACCGACAAGGTCATTGGTTTGTAAGCGTCAAATTGTCCAATAGTATTGTTCGTTAGACCAATTCAGAATATTTCTCACTGAGAAAATATGGAAAATATTTTCCCTGTTATGAGTGACCGCTGGGGTAATAAATATCTCTTTATAAATCTCCCCCCTCAGATGGACTCACGTGGTGATTGACCACGTCGAAGGGAAGCGTGACACCTACGAGGTTGTGTTCCTGGCGACGGCCGATGGTAAAATCCGCAAGATGCTGAAACTTGTTAATGTCTCAACCGTGTGTCTCGTCGAGGAAATTAAGATCGTGCCCAACGGGGAACCAAAACCTGTCAAGGCCATGAAGATCTCACACGAGAAGGTTTGTTCGTTCATTGGTTCATTCATTTGTTTGTTCATTCGTTTGTTTGTTCGTTTGTTCGTTTGTTTGTTCGTTTGTTTGTTGATTTTGTTGTTTGTTCGTTTGTTTGTTCATTTATTTGTTTGTTTATTCATTTGTTCATTCATTTGTTCATTTGTTTATTTGGTCGTTCAGTCATTTGTTCATTCATTCATTCATTTGTGTGTTTGTTCATTCATTCATTCATTTGTGTGTTTGTTCATTCATTCATTTGTTTGTTTGGTCGTTCGGTCATTTGTTTGTTCATTCATTCATTCATTTGTGTGTTTGTTCATTCATTCATTTGTTTGTTTGGTCGTTCGGTCATTTGTTCGTTCATTCATTCATTAATTTGTGTTTGTTCATTCAAATCGTTTGTTTGTTCGTTCATTCATTTGTTCATTAATGTTTAATAATTTTACACAAGAAGGTAGAAAAAAAACCCCAGTTGAATAGATGGATGGATGAATGAGTGAAAAGATAAATTAAATAATGAGTTAATTAAACAGTGAATGAATGGATGGATTGATGAATGAATGAATGAATAAATAAATGTTTATCGACACCCCAGCAAAAAAATACATCGGCTATTGGGTGTCACACAATGGTAAATATAAAAAATTAATTGATGATAAACATAAATACAAAAAATTCTAAAATCAAGTTTGAAAATGAAGCAAGGAAGGAAGAAAGGAATGAATGAATGAAGGAAATCACAAAGCAGTAAATTAATTGGTTAAATTTGTTATGTTTTGTGGTGGTGAATGATTTCATTATCATTCATTCATTCATTCATTCATTCATTCATTCATTCATTCATTCATTCATTCATTCATTCATTCATTCATTCATTCATTCATGCATGCATGCATGCATTCATGCATTCATTCATTCATTCATTCATGCATTCATTCATTCATTCATGCATGCATGCATGCATTCATTCATTCATTCATGCATGCATTCATTCATTCATTCATTCATTCATTCATTCATTCATTCATTCATTCATTCATTCATTCATTCATTCATTCATTCTTTCTTTCATGTTTAATGAACCATCACAAAATACAATTTACATACCTGATGAGTAAATTACAATGCAGAATAAAAAAAAAAATAAACTCAATGGTAAATAATAGTATTTAATATTAAATTAACAACATAAGTTATGTAATGTACTAAATCTTTTTTTGTTCCAGGCTGCCATTTACCTGTCGACGTCGGGCAACATCATTAAAATACCTGTTGCAAGATGTGAACGCTTTACAGACAGCGAGTAAGTATTGATAGATGTACACTCGGAGGTGTGTGTCTGTATGTGTACATGTGTATAGGTGTGTGCGCGTGTGTGCGCATGTGTGCACATACATACTACATGTACTGGAACATTTAAAAAACCAGTTTACCAAGTGAATAATGAGTCATCAAAGTTTATCAATTTTGTCTATTTTTTATTTTAATCTTGATCTTTATCAAATCTGCTGACGTTTAACCTTGACCTTTTAGTTTACCAAGCCTGCTTATTTTTAGCATTGCTTATATGCATTACAAACTTCTTGTCCTTAACATTGTGGTTTATATCAATACAACTGACTGTGACCTTCCACTTTAGTGCTTACTGTGACCTATAACCTTTGATCTTTTCAAACTGCGTACTTTAATCCTGCATACTGTAATCTATAACCTTTGACCTTTTCAGTCTGTATACTTTACTGCATGCTATGACACATAACCTTTGACCTTTTCAATATGTGTACTTTCCTGCATACAATTACCTATAACATTTGACCTTTTCAATCTATATACTTTTCTGCATATTGTGACCTATAACCTCTGACCTTTTCAATCTGTGACCTACATGTATAACCTTTGACCTTTTTCAGCCTGTGTATGAATGCTGCTGACCCTTACTGTGGCTGGGATATCAGCACTAGGAAGTGCACGCAGGCGCCGCGGGGGAATCCTCATGCCGATCACTGGCATCAACATATATCTGGATGTCCCATTGTACAGTATCCTAGTAAGTATTCTCTTTATCAGGTAAAACGTGTTGTACAGTATCCTAGTAAGTATTCTCTTTATCAGGTAAAACATGTCGTACAGTATCCTAGTAAGTATTCTCTTTATCAGGTAAAACGTGTCGTACAGTATCCTAGTAAGTATTCTCTTTATCAGGTAAAACGTGTCGTACAGTATCCTAGTAAGTATTCTCTTTATCAGGTAAAACATGTCGTACAGTATCCTAGTAAGTATTCTCTTTATCAGGTAAAACGTGTCGTACAGTATCCTAGTAAGTATTCTCTTTATCAGGTAAAACGTGTCGTACAGTATCCTAGTAAGTATTCTCTTTATCAGGTAAAACATGTCGTACAGTATCCTAGTAAGTATTCTCTTTCTTCAGGTAAAACGTGTCGTACAGTATCCTAGTAAGTATTCTCTTTATCAGGTAAAACGTGTCGTACAGTATCCTAGTAAGTATTCTCTTTATCAGGTAAAACATGTCGTACAGTATCCTAGTAAGTATTCTCTTTCTTCAGGTAAAACGTGTCTTACAGTATCCTAGTAAGTATTCTCTTTATCAGGTAAAACATGTCGTACAGTATCCTAGTAAGTATTCTCTTTCTTCAGGTAAAACGTGTCGTACAGTATCCTAGTAAGTATTCTCTTTATCAGGTAAAACGTGTCGTACAGTATCCTAGTAAGTATTCTCTTTATCAGGTAAAACATGTCGTACAGTATCCTAGTAAGTATTCTCTTTCTTCAGGTAAAACGTGTCGTACAGTATCCTAGTAAGTATTCTCTTTATCAGGTAAAACATGTCGTACAGTATCCTAGTAAGTATTCTCTTTCTTCAGGTAAAACGTGTCGTACAGTATCCTAGTAAGTATTCTCTTTATCAGGTAAAACGTGTCGTACAGTATCCTAGTAAGTATTCTCTTTATCAGGTAAAACATGTCGTACAGTATCCTAGTAAGTATTCTCTTTCTTCAGGTAAAACATGTCGTACAGTATCCTAGTAAGTATTCTCTTTATCAGGTAAAACGTGTCGTACAGTATCCTAGTAAGTATTCTCTTTATCAGGTAAAACGTGTCGTACAGTATCCTAGTAAGTATTCTCTTTCTTCAAGTAAAACGTGTCGTACAGTATCCTAGTAAGTATTCTCTTTATCAGGTAAAACGTGTCGTACAGTATCCTAGTAAGTATTCTCTTTATCAGGTAAAACGTGTCGTACAGTATCCTAGTAAGTATTCTCTTTATCAGGTAAAACATGTCGTACAGTATCCTAGTAAGTATTCTCTTTCTTCAGGTAAAACGTGTCGTACAGTATCCTAGTAAGTATTCTCTTTATCAGGTAAAACATGTCGTACAGTATCCTAGTAAGTATTCTCTTTCTTCAGGTAAAACGTGTCGTACAGTATCCTAGTAAGTATTCTCTTTATCAGGTAAAACGTGTCGTACAGTATCCTAGTAAGTATTCTCTTTATCAGGTAAAACATGTCGTACAGTATCCTAGTAAGTATTCTCTTTCTTCAGGTAAAACGTGTCGTACAGTATCCTAGTAAGTATTCTCTTTATCAGGTAAAACATGTCGTACAGTATCCTAGTAAGTATTCTCTTTCTTCAGGTAAAACGTGTCGTACAGTATCCTAGTAAGTATTCTCTTTATCAGGTAAAACGTGTCGTACAGTATCCTAGTAAGTATTCTCTTTATCAGGTAAAACATGTTGTACAGTATCCTAGTAAGTATTCTCTTTCTTCAGGTAAAACGTGTCGTACAGTATCCTAGTAAGTATTCTCTTTATCAGGTAAAACATGTCGTACAGTATCCTAGTAAGTATTCTCTTTATCAGGTAAAACGTGTCGTACAGTATCCTAGTAAGTATTCTCTTTATCAGGTAAAACATGTCGTACAGTATCCTAGTAAGTATTCTCTTTCTTCAGGTAAAACGTGTCGTACAGTATCCTAGTAAGTATTCTCTTTATCAGGTAAAACATGTCGTACAGTATCCTAGTAAGTATTCTCTTTCTTCAGGTAAAACGTGTCGTACAGTATCCTAGTAAGTATTCTCTTTATCAGGTAAAACGTGTCGTACAGTATCCTAGTAAGTATTCTCTTTATCAGGTAAAACATGTCGTACAGTATCCTAGTAAGTATTCTCTTTCTTCAAGTAAAACGTGTCGTACAGTATCCTAGTAAGTATTCTCTTTATCAGGTAAAACGTGTCGTACAGTATCCTAGTAAGTATTCTCTTTATCAGGTAAAACATGTCGTACAGTATCCTAGTAAGTATTCTCTTTCTTCAGGTAAAACGTGTCGTACAGTATCCTAGTAAGTATTCTCTTTATCGGTAAAACGTGTCGTACAGTATCCTAGTAAGTATTCTCTTTATCAGATAAAACATGTCGTACAGTATCCTAGTAAGTATTCTCTTTCTTCGGGTAAAATGTGTCGTACATAATCCTAGCAAGTATTCTCTTTATCAGATAAAACATGTCGTACAGTATCCTAGTAAGTATTCTCTTTCTTCAGGTAAAACGTCAGCAGTCTTTTAAAGGCCCGGGATGGGATGTAGCCCAGTTGAAAAACGCTTGCTTGATACTCGGTCGCTTTGGGATCGATTCCCGTCGGTGGGCTAATTGGGCTATTTCTCACTCCAGCCAGTGCATCACGACTGGTGTATCAAAGGCTGTGGTATGTGCTGTCCTGAGTGGGATGATGTATATAAAAGATCCCTTGCTGCTAATCAAAAGGAGTAGCCCATGAAGTGGCGACAGCGGGTTTCCTCCCTCATTATATGTTTGATGCCATATAACCGTAAATAAAATGTGTTGAGTGCGTTGTTAAATAAAACATTTCTTTCCATTATATGGTAAAATGTCTGCAGTCTTTTAAAGGCACAGGGTGGGATGTAGCCCAGTGGTAAAGCGTTCGCTTGATGTGCAGTCGCTTTGGGATCGATCCCCGTCGGTGTACCCAATGGCCTATTTCTCGCTTCAAACAGTACACCACAACTGGTATATCAAAGGCTGTGGTATGTGCTCTCCTGTCTGTGGGATGGTGCATATAAAAGATCCCTTGCTACTAATCGAAAAATGTAGTGGGTTTCCTCTCTAAGACTTTGTCAAAATTACCAAATGTTTAACATCCAATAGCCGATGGTTAATAAGTCAGTTTTTGCTTTAGTAGTATCGTTGAACAAAACAAACTTTTTAAAGGTGCAGACCCTAGATTCAGTGCATGAAAATGGACACTAAGTTTAGTTAATATATAAACCTTTAAAACATCTGGATATGGTTATAACAGAAAGAAGCTAAAGTCTGTGATGTTTAAAGGGTGAAATATCATTTTAAAAATAACTAGAGCTTGGTTCGATAACCATTACTTCTCAGACATATGTTTATTTTAACAATTATAAAAAAATTATTTTGTCTACCGTATATCTTCACCTATAAGTCGAATTGTTTTCACCCAAAAATTATTTTATAATTTAGGGGGTCGACTTATAAGAGGGTAAAACAATTTCACCCAAAAATATTACCGTTTTGGGGATTATTTTACAAGTTATATTGTTGAATTATGCCCTGTATTTATACTCAAATATGTTAATTTGACACATTTATTTTTTATAACCTTTTTTTTTTTGCCATTAGAATGGTTTTGGTTATGTGAAAAGGCATGCGATGATCTCACTCACGTGCCAAGACAACAGTTCACTTAGTTAAAATAACATAT
Organism: Gigantopelta aegis; assembly: GCF_016097555.1. Taxonomy (NCBI): domain Eukaryota; kingdom Metazoa; phylum Mollusca; class Gastropoda; order Neomphalida; family Peltospiridae; genus Gigantopelta; species Gigantopelta aegis. The sequence goes on along the minus strand of NC_054709.1, from coordinate 27,727,684 downwards.
TTCGTTTTGATGCTAAGTAGTTTGATTGGAATATTGTGATGTACAAAATGTGAAAACTGAAGTTTGTAAAATAGTTTTCTTTTGTTCAAATATTGTACATTATTGTTCTCATGTGCTGAAAATAAGAAATACTTCAATATTTATAAGTTGTTTTTCATGGGTCAACTTATAAACGGGTCAATAAAAAAATATGTTTTCAGGGCTTGAAAGTAGGGACTCGACTTATAGCCGAGATCGACTTACAGGCAAATATACGGTATGTTATAAAAAAAACATTAACATTAACATCCAATAGGCAATGCTTAATAATTCAATGTGCTTTAGTTTACATGGGTTTTTTTTTAATAAAACACTTTAACTTTGATGAATTTAAAAAAAAATGTTTTAGTTTTTTTTCCTATCAGAACCAATACCTCTGACATCAAACACTTTGGTATGTATTGTCCTACCGTATATCTTCGCCTGTAAGTCGATCTCGGCTATAAGTCGAGTCCCTAATTTCAAGCCCTGAAAACGTATTTTTTTATTGACCCGTTTATAAGTCGACCCATGAAAAACTACTTATAAATATTGAAATATTTCTTATTTTCAGCACATGAGAACAATAATATTTGAACAAAAGAAAATTATTTTACAAACTTCGGTTTTCACGTTTTGTACATCGCAATATGATCAGACTATTCCAATCAAACTATCATTATTACATAGCATCAAAACGAAATATTCCCTTAGTAGAGAGTGAAAGCTGTTTGACTGTTACTGTATAGTACTGTACAGATGGTTTTGTGCACAGACAACAACTTTATTTATAAACACTGACAACAGATCACTACGATAAAACTGAAAGTATCACGTTTTGCCGCCATATTAATACATGTAAGGAGGATAACTCTGGAAAGTACACTGGTTTTTGTACCAAATGATGTGTGTCCCTATTGCTCTAGATAAGTGAACTGCAGAGATCAGTCTATTTTAAGGGAAAGCTCAGTAATATTCATGAAGTTAATCACCGCCAAAACATTGTTTGAACAACCATTAATGCCAGTGACCAGATTTCAAAATAAACTCAGGCAACAGGTAGTTAGTATTGTTTACATTTTTACTATTAGTGATGACTGTTAATTTAACTAAGTGGACTGTTGTCTTGGCATGTGAGTGAGATCGTACGCCTTTTCGCATAACCAAAACCGGTCTAATGCCAAAAAAAATAGGTTATAAAAAATAAATGTGTCAAATTAACATATTTGAGTATAAATACATGGCATACTTCAACAATAAAACTTGTAAAATAATCCCCAAAACAGTAATATTTTTTGGTGAAATTTTTTTACCCTCTTATAAGTCGACCCCCCAAGTTATAAAATAATTTTTGGGTGAAAAAAATTCGACTTATAGGCGAAGATATACGGTATTTGTTTTATTCTTCAGTAACTTTCATTTCACTCAACATATAAGGTAATAAGAATAACAAATAACAAAAATCGGTTCTTTCTTTAACTTTATTAACATGTCTATATCCAAAAGAGGTTCAGGCACAAAAATATGTTAAAGGGACGGACCCTAGTTTTTAAACACTGAGGCATATTTTTCACTGTTAGAGCCGTTTACGATCACTGAAATCAAACATTACTTATATTTTATTTTTTAGATTATTAATTTCCATAAAACCGAAGTGTTTCTGGTCATCCTGGTGTTTATAGCACCAAAAATTGCATGTTTCATATTTATAAAAACGCACATGCGTCTGAGAAGTAGCAGTGTTCTCGCTGGCCAGAAATTAAAGGAGGGCGGCCACCACCACCCCACTCCCCACCCACAAAAAAATCCAAACATGTTTAAAAAACTAATAACAAAATAAAAAAATTAAAAAAATCCGACCCAACCCGACCTGACCCGATGAACAAAACGAATGTGAACTAGAACCGTTGGTTAAAACACTTTTATATACATTAATGGGTAATGTGGGTTGCACTTTGCTACTGTAGCGATTTATAAATTCAAGTTCTAGTCTATTTTTAAGGATATTTCCTGTTTTAACATCACAGACTTTTCTTTCATTCTATTGTAACTTTATCTAAGTGTGTTACAGGTTTATAAATTAACTAAACTTAGTGTCCATTTTTTTAACGGGTTAATTGTAGGTCTGCGCCTTTAATGTTTTTTCATATCCTTTATTTCCAGTAAATGGCGCCTGGTCTAAATGGTCCCAATGGGGTAGGTGTCAGATGGTCGGAACTGACCAAACAGGCGAAGAGTGTTGGTGTCGCCATAGAAACTGTGATAGCCCAAAACCTTACTACGGGGGCCGACCGTGTGTTGGTCAGAGTGTTGAGGTCACTAATTGTACAGGTGAGTATTCTCACTGGTTTTAACTGGTTTTGACTAGTTTTAATTGGTTTTAACTAGTTTTAACTGGTTTTTAAATAGTTTTAACTTTTGGCCATTATAATCTTAGGCTTGAAGACTAACAGATTGTCAAAGTCTGACATGGGTGGAGTTTGACAAGTGGGTGGAGTCAGTCAAGTAGGTGGAGTCTTTAATTAAAAAAAAGTGAGTGGAGTTTGCAAAAAGTGGGTGGAGTTATAATTCATGTGTTTTTTAAGTTTTCTGATGATTTTTTTTCATTCTCGTTCATATCAACTACAAGTAGGTGGAGTCTTTATATAGTGGGTGGAGTTTGTAAAATGTAGGTGAGAGTTATGTATGTTTTTTTAATTAATCAGTTGTCTGATGATTTTTTTTTTTTTTTCTGGTTAATATCAACTACAAAATTTAAAAAAACAAAAAAAACAATTATTGTTGCTATGGTTACAGTTCATGGCAACTGGACCCAGTGGTCTCAATGGTCTCGCTGTTCCAAGTCGTGTGGTTATGCGGTCAAACATCGAGAGCGACACTGCAGTAACCCGAGCCCGAAGTTTGGTGGAAGTGTTTGCGTGGGAAGAGCGTTGGATAGCCAGTATTGTAAAGGAAGCTTGGAGTGTCCATGTGAGTATTTTATTCATTCATTCATTCATTCATATTCAGGGACGGGACTTAACCCAGTGATAAAACGTTCGTTTGATGTGCGGTCGGTCTAGGATCGATCCCCATCAGTGGACCCATTGGGTTATTTCTCGTTCCAGCCAGTGCTCCACAACTGGTGTAACAAAGGCTGTGGTATGTACTATCCTGTCTGTGGGATGGTGCATATAAAAGATCCCTTGCTGCTAATTGAAAAGAGTAGCTCATGAAGTGGCAACAGCGGGTTTCCTCTCTCAATACCTGTGTGATCCTTAACCATATGTCTGACGCCATATAACCGTAAATAAAATGTGTTGAGAGCGTTGTTAAATAAAACATTTCCATCGTCATTAAAAAAAAAAAATTGGTCATTCCAACCAGTGCACCACAACTGGACAAAGGCCATGGTATGTGCTTTCCTGCCTGTGGGAATGTGCATATAAAAGATCCCTTGCTTCATTAGGAAAAATGTAGCGGGTTTCCTCTGACGACTATGAGTCAGAATTACCAAATGTTTGACATTCGTGGTGTTAAACAAAAACAAACTTCGTTAATATTTATTTTCATGCTCGTGTTTCTAAATACACTCATCTTTTACTAGTCACATTACGGTATGGCATTGTTGTCTGTTCATCCGTACATCCATTTGTTTGAACGTATGGCCATAAAGTGTTTGTTTATCTTTCTTATTAATCCATTTAGGATTATCAAACATTGCATGCAAGTACGCCTTGGGATGGTGATATGTTGTGTACCATAACTAACTTCCGACGCCATATAACCGTAAATAAAATGTTTTGAGTCGGTCGTTAAATAAACCATTTCCTTGTACCATAACTAGGTCACCGTGACCTACTTTTCATACATTACAGCGCATTAACGGAAATCTTTGTCCAGGCCATATCTTCCTTATCAATTCATAATGTTTAAATATCTGTTACATTCATTACAACATAACGTCATCCTATTGGTCCAGACGTAGCAACGGAGTTTGTTCATTTCTTGATGAACGTAAAAATTATGTTGTCAGGGAACGTCATATGTGATGACATCATTTTAAATGGGCAAGTTGTCTTGTTTTTGTTATTGTTTATGGACCAACAATAATTCAAAATAAAGTATGAAGTTTTAGCAAATATGATTTAAATTTAATTATAAGTATTGTCTGTTATTTCTTTTACGTTCATCTGGGTATAAAAAAAAAAAATTCAACCACTAACTTATGGGAATTCTCCATTTAAAAGTTCTGATCCATATTGCACATATCTGCGATACAAAATAAATGTATTACACGGTTCCAAAATGTCTTTATCACTATAGTAAGATTGTAATAAATATGTAATAAATAAAATACTGAACTAGGTTGCCTGTTTTACCATTGTTTATGAAACACGTGAACAGTGTTGGTATCTGACTCGCTTTCATTCGTCAGATACCAAAACTGTTCACTTAATTCATAAAATTAGTATGACAGGCAAATTATATTTGTGTTATCCAAAATAACGAATGATGTTCCAGTGTTCGAGATTAAAAATTTTAGGCAGTATCCCAGTTGGATACTAACATTTTAAAATCTGGTATCCCACTTAAATGAAATTCATAAATAACATCATAACAAACTTAGATGACACTGTTCTCGTTTCCAGTCTATTGCTACACCACAATCGAGATCGCGGAATTCGTGAAATTCGCAATCAAACAGAATCGGCAAAAAGATTTCCTGCATCTATTTTTGAGTAATACTGATGTTAATTAATATATAGCAGTAATCTATAAGTGTTTCTGACATTACTAATGATAAACCTACCTGTATCAATTTTCAGCAGATGTGGAATCAATATTTTAAATAAAGTTAGAAGGGAGGAAACATTCAAGAAAAACAATAGTGACATAGCAGTTCCCAGTCTACTGCTACTCCGCTATTGCTCCAGTGTAGCATTAGACTGGGTACAAGTTGGGGGAGATATTGTTATGGCGTAACATTAGACTGGGTACGAGCTCGAAAATACTGTTACTTTATCAGTAAATGACGACTTTCATTGTTTCAGCGAAAAATAAAAACACAGGATTAAAAAAAAAACACCATTGTATAGCATCCCTGTAGGATACTGGGTTATTGAAGTCTGGTATTCAAAATTAAATTCTGGTATCCCCGGGATATTGGGATACCGTTAATCTTGAACACTGCTTTTCTCACCAACAAGAGTGTAAGAAAGTCCCTTTAACTTTTCACTGTGATTTTCCTAGCGACTCCTATCAATGGCAAGTGGTCTCACTGGTCTGGCTGGAGTAAGTGCACGTATCGCTGTAACGGGGGAATCCAGACACGGCGGCGCACATGCGACAAGCCTCTGCCGAGTCGTGGCGGGATTCCGTGCATCGGCAACAAGCAGGAGTGGAGGATGTGCAACACACAGCACTGTGATGGTGAGTGGAGCAAAAACAATGACCTGTACTGAGAGATAGAAATAAATCAGCGCTTGGTATTTTAGACCAAATTTATCAGTGGCCAGGTTAATTTCATTATACTGAGAGAAAAAAGTAAGGCAAAACTTGGTAATTTAGACCAAATTTATTAGTAGCCACATCAGTTTCATTATACTGAAAGAAATAAATAAAACAGGACTTGGTATTTTAGACCAAATTTATCAGTAGCCAGGTTAATTTCATTATACTGAATCGTAATTAAGGCAGCACTTGGTATTTTAGACCAAATTTCAGTTACTATTAATGTCGTAATGTCTGTATAGGGTACAATGTACAAAGATGTACATGTAATTAAGGCAGCTCTTGGCATTTTAGTAAATTTAGACATTTTAGTTACTATGAGTGTCATAAGATGTCATTAAGGCAACACTTAGTATTGTAAACCAAATGTCAGTTACTATTGGTGCCATAATGTCTTTATAAAGTACAAAGACGTAATTAAGGCAACACTTGGTATTTTAGACCAAATTTCAGTTGCTATTTGTGTTGCAATGTCTGTATGAAGTACAACATTATTATTAAGGCAACACTTGGTATTGTAAACCAAATGTTTGTTACTTCTCTTCCCCTCCTTTCCCATCTTTTCCCTTGCCTTGCCTTGCCTTCCCTTGCCATCCCTTTCCTTGACATCCAATAGCCAATGCTCTAGTGGTGTTGTTAAACAAAACAAACTTTCCCCTTCCCTTCCCTTCCCTTCCCTGCCTTCCCCTCCCCTTCCCTTTCCCTTTCCTCTCCTCCCCTTCCTTTCCCTCCCCTCCCCTCCCCTCCCCTCCTCTCCCCTCCCTTTCCCTTTCCCTTTCCCTTTCCCTTTTCACTCTCCTCCCCTCCCCTCCCCTCCCTCCCCTCCCCTCCCCTTCCGTTCCCTTCCCCTCCCCTCCCCTTCCATTCCCTTTCCCTTCCCCTTTCTTTTGCTTTGCATTCCCATAAAATATTTAAAGTTCTCTTTTATTTTCACCCTATTTTCAGAACTATCCAAGATAACTCCATGGACCCAGTGGTTCAAAACCAACTACACCAAGGGAGGCTACTTCGAGCAGCGTTTCAGGTATTTCTGCCGCGCCAACGTTGCCGAAAAGAAAATGATCAAATCGAGCCACGCGAAAACCCAGGGGAGGTTCTGCTTTAGCAACGGGCGCGGGTGTTACAAGCCAGGTGAGTTGCGCAACACCATCACGTCGATGGACACGTTTTCCTCGGTCGATCGTGTGCTCAAAAAGTTCTGTAGATATAGGCGAAAACTCTTCCGCAAGTACTGCAACTGCCGAACTCTCGGCGTCTTCCTCGTGTGTCAGAGGTGTGGCTATGGATGACTAGCGGTGCGTAGGGACGACTTAATTCGGTTGCTAATGATGTCACTGCCAAATTTCACGCCACGTCACCCCCATTAAGTACAGGCAGTGTGGTTGGCTTAACAAATCACTATGAGCAGTTTGTGCAGAACGTTAAACAAAAACAAACAAACATCAACAATAACAACAAGACTTTAAAAAAAAAACACCAATCTTTATTCCTCTGTCATTTGTTCGTAGATGGAAGAAATTTGTGCTGCAGGTTGGATATGAAATTTATGCTGCAGGTTGCTTATGAAATTTATGCTACATGATGCATATGAAATATATGTTGCAGGTGACATGAGATATATAGAGTACAGGTTGCATATGAAATGTATGCTGCAGATGTCATGAAATATATGCTGCAGGTGACATATGAGATTATATGTAGAGTACAGGTTGCATATAAAATGTATGTTGCAGATAACATATGAAATATATGCTGCAAGTGACATGAAATACATTCTGCAGGCTACACAAGAGAAAAAAAAAGAGCTGCAAATGAAATACATGCTGCAGGTTACGTATGAAATATATGTTGCAAGGTAATATGAAAAATATGCCTTAAGTGACATGTACAATATAGAGCAGGATACATATGAAATATATACTGCAGCCTAGATAATGAGTGATATTTCCAACTTCAGTTGGCAGCGGAAGTACAAGCTGGCAATATTCTGGGTGTTCAACTGGTATATTCTGTGATTAACTATAAAGAAAGAGCTTCAAGGTGAAGCAGTTTTTGTGTAGAGATGATTTATCTCATGAATATTCATAACACTAATTGCAACCTGCATGTTGAATCATTCTTCATGGTTGACCAACATTCACGAGATTTTAATTTATTTTTTACTTGGAGAATTTGGGAGCAACTTTTATAAAGATGGCAGTCCATCATAGATGTTTCCATGGTTATAGTTGGAGACTGTGAGTGAATTTTAGAAAACTTGCAGTCCAATAATAGATTTGTTTCCATAGTCAGAGCACTGGAGAATGTAGTAAATTTGAGAAACATTGCAGTCTATTTTTAGACTTGTTTCCATGGTTACAGCTGGAGGATGGGAGTGTATTTCTGAAAGGTTGTAGTCCCATTATAAATGTGTTTCCATGGTTACAGTTGTCCGTCTGAAGAATGGGAAGAAATCCTGAACTGTAGCTAAATGCAGTTCAGTGACAACATATGGATGAACTGAATGGCAGCATGAAACATTATATATTTATTAATCTCGTATATCTGCACAACAATGTATCATAGATGATGGCCCACCGTAACAACACCATGATGGGTTCAGTATGTTATTCTAGCACCGATATAGTCAAACTGGTAGTCGTCCCTATAGGCAGACATTTTCTTATTTCAAATAGACTTGGACACAGAACTTGCATTTATTTTAGCATGGAAGACAATTATAGCGATATAGCACCGCTAGTTACAATGTGTAGAGCAGCGTGACACACCTTGGTGAATGAATAGTCCAATCAGTTCGCAGATTGCATGTTTGCACGATCAAGACAGATGTATTGAGTATTTTGATTGGATGAGTGACTACATTGGAAGGCCAAGTATGCTCTTTTTGTGTTATATATGGATGGATGTGACATTTTCAGCAGTGTTGAAAAACCTTTTTTCTGGATTTTTTTTTTTTTTTTTTTTTTTTTTTGTGATAGACTTTCTTGTCCTTTTTATTTGCTGGAAGAGTTAACAGTATGTTCTGTTTATGGGACTCTTGTCCCAAGTTCACACAGTACAGTTTGTTTTTTGCTTTTTTTTCCCCCCTCTACAAATGGAATATTATTCGAATGATATTTAGTTGGAAAGACTGCCCAAAAAACACAACAAAAAGGGCAGATAACCCAGTGCAATATTTAGTGGTACAGCTAGACTGAACACTCAGGAATGATTGACTGGAATGCACAGTTGTATATTTATATCACGCATGACCTAGGTGCCAGTCTGTGCATGCTAGATGTCGTGAGTGCATGTTTCCATGGAGATGACCTATACTTGAGCTGATCGGCATGATTCTGGATGAAGATGAAGAAGTGTGTTCTAAGCAATTGTGTATATCTTTGTGTAAATATCAAGTGGGAGTTATGTCCCCTTGTTCGGGAGTTATGTCCCCTTGTTTAGGAGTTATGTCCCCTTGTTTGAGAGCAATATCCTGTCATTTGTTCTCTTGCTTGGGAGTTCTTTCTCCTTGTTAGGGAATAATGTCCACTTGTTTAGGAGTTATATTCCCTTTATTGGGAGTTATGCTTCCTTGTTTAGGAGTTATATTCTCTTCATTGAATTATGTCCCCTTGTTTGGGAGTTATGTCCCCTTCACGAGGAGCTGCATGAAACTGGACATCAATGCAGATGACTGACTGTTTTCGCCGATGTTGAGAAACCTATGGAGAAGTATTAATGATTACTGTAATTTGTATATTTATTGTACATTATGTAAGTGTGACATATCAGATACAGGCAAGTTCAATTAGTTGTTCAATAGATGCAAGTGAATTTAAAAAGAAATAATTCTTTTAAAAAGCTACAGATGTAAATGAATGTTTGTAATGTTTTTCTTCACATCCAATTCAAGTTATTTTTTGCATTCCGGTTCATAATATTTGCTTTACTTTGTTATATATAGATGCTAATTATTAATTTGTTTTATGAATTATTTAAAAGCAGTTTTGCTTAGCTAATGAAATTAAAATAAAATAATCCAGTTCAAATATTCTTCTCAAACCTAGCCAGACAGTGAGCACATGGTTATCTCCCCCTGGTGATTATCTCCCCTTATGATTATCTTCCCTATGGCATTTTATGAGAACAAACCTCCCATCAGCATATTCACATGGAAGACAAAAATGAATAATGGTGTTTCCATCTATGTAAGGGTTTTTTGTGGTCTTTTAATGTAATACGTCATGGGGAGAAAACTCATTTTATATGACACATTTGTCCCATTATAATCAAATTAAAGGGAGTTAACTATGTCACTGTTTGCTATGAGGCTCAGTTTGAATAGAGTATTTAGCAGTCTTCATTCTGTTGCGTCATTCAGAAAAAGAACAATACAATCAATAGTTACAATATATATACATGTATATACATACATACATAAATATATATATACATACATACACATAAATATATATATATATATGTTTTCTGCTGAAAAGTCTTTCGAACAACTAATTAAATTTAGGTTCCTATAACAAATTAGGTTTGTTTACGATGACTGGAGATCTGATTTATCTTGATGCAATGTCTGTGTTCAGGAGATCATGTTTATTCCATGAATTGTCATTGCATTTCCCAACATCTTTATTGTCTCCTATTTCTGTACGTGTGAAAGCATTTATTGTCCTCCCACATAAAAGAGTGAAATACCGTAGATCCTGAAATTAATGCGATCATAATATTAATGCGAAAAATACAAGTTTGTGTTATTAGGGTGTTATTCGCATTAATAATATGACGCATTTATTTCTATGTTTCATCCAGCAATAGTCCAGAAAGCTATGTCACACACTATTAAAACAAACAAAGATTAAAATTCTATTACATTTATAAAACAACTGGAGCACAATTCATCATAGGCAAGACAGACTAATTGTCTAATAGTCTAGCAAAAGCTGACACGAATCACCGCGCGTGAATGGTTTTTAGCCCGCTAATCTTGAGGTCGGTCATTTTTTTTTCTTTACTGTTCAGTACGCTGCAACGTTGTCGGCATATTTTAAGAAGATATAGTTGTAAAGTAAAGTTGAAAACTACACAGACTTGTATTCCATAGGGAGGTCACTCGTATTAATTTCATGTCGCATTTTACTCTGCTCACCGTCTCTCGCATTAATTTAGGGAAGCGTTAATTTCAGGATCTACAGTAGTCTGTTTCCTGGATGTTCACAAAGTTAGAAACCACATTAACAGTGATAGAACCTTTATGTTTGTGTATATTCTGCTAAGATAGATGGACAAAGGAAGTAAATAAAACTTGTTCAAAGTCGTTAGTATCAAGTTATAGTAACGTTATTGAAAAGGGGATAAATGTTTGGTGGTATTGAGCAAATGATCAAACATGACTAAATTATTACTACGGGTTTATTTTTACCTGTTTCAAAAGACATTAAAAGACAAAGTTGCAAATACCCAGTTTTATAAAATTATTAGGTGGGGGTGGGGGAGGAGGAGGAGGGGATTGAAAAATTAAACAAAAGTTTTGTAAGACTGAGTTGCCAGTGTATTTGGGTATGGTAATAATAATAATTATTATTATTATTATTGTGGGGTTAGGGGGGTTTTGGGGTTGTTGTTTTTTTGTTGTTTTTTTGTTTTTTCAAGAGGAGCAGACTGAATTATTCTTACAAAATACTAGTAAATAATGCACAAATTTCTTTCTCTTTGTTTTAAATATATCAGCTTATAGTAATGATATTTTTTAAATATAAAATATATGACAGAAATATGTCATCATAGTTCTACAACATTTAACTGTAGATATTCAGTTGTGTGTCAATATTTTTGGTACCAAACTGTATCAATGGATGCTAGTAGTTAAAAATATGTATTGTCAGCCAGTTAGGGAGAAATCAGTATTTTATATTTCATTTGTTGTGTATCTGTCTTATTTATTATTATTACTGTGTATTGTTATGTTATTTAAAGGCTGTTCAAGAATGATCATATGGGATGGAGTGGGATGAAGTGATGTGGGGGTAGTGAGGGATGGTTTGTGGTGATGAGTGGTGGGGTGTGGAGTTGTGAATTGGGTGATTGGGATGGGGTCAGGTGGGGAGTTGTGAATTGAATGATAGGATGGGGTAGTGTGGGTGGGGAGTTGTGAAAACATTACTAAAACCACTAGACAATTGGGCAATAAAAATTGACATGACATGTATATAATCCACATACGTGCATACTGCATAACAAAAGAAATTCATTAATATCATTGTTAAACACGGGACGTTAACAGCAGTTTGACGTTTGGGGAGGGGTTGTGCACTCACCACACAGATTTGGATTTGGACCTGCTCTCCTCCCCCTCCCCCTTCCCCTCCCCTCCCCCTCCCCCTCTCATATCCTACCTCTCAACTTCCATGTAGTCATTCTTTGAAAAGCCCTGATCTGATGTTCATAAAATTATTAAAATAGCCATTTGTGTATAATATTTTACTGTACAGAGATGCTCAAAATGGCTGAACCGTTAGAAGACTGTTCAGTAAGTTAGTCACGTGACTGTTTTAGTTCATAACGCTGTTATTTGGGTTTTATACATCATCTTAACACACAGATGTCCTCATCCATTTATTTTTGTGTTCATCAACATCAAAAAAATATTTTGTGTTCAGTATATACTAAAGCAAAAACGTTTAGCAGTTTGGTTAATGTGTTTAAAAAGTTTGTTTTGTTTAACGACACCACTAGAGCACATTGATCTATTAATCATCGGCTATTGGATGTCAAACATTGGGTAATTTCAACAGTAAGTCTTTGAAAATGCTTGTGCTAAAAATATGTCATTTGTACTTTATAAGTAATGTCTTTGTATAACCGGTATACATTATCATATGAATAAGAGGGGTGTTGGGGGTGGGGGGGGGGGGGGGGTTCTGGGAAACATTAAAACAATCAATCATATTCATATATATTCAAGTATATAAGTTATGATTGCAATTATCTGAAATGTATATCAACTACAATTATGTCATGTCATTGGTGATACACACACACACACACACACACACACACACACACACGTTCTCAAATCACATTGTGAAGAAGGTTTTTAATCACCAGTTTTAAATGTTTAAATGTTTTCCTGTACAATTACAGTGAAACCTCTCAAAACAGGACCCTCTGTAAACCGGAATTCCACCAAAACCGGACATTTTTTCACGGTCCTTTTTTTTAAATGGATACAGAACTTAACCTCTCTAAACTGGATACCTCTTAATACTGGACATTTTACTTGGTCCTTAGAGTGTCTGGTTTAGAGGGGTTTCTGTGTATAATGTTTTTATTGTGCATCGCCTGTTGGTCAATCCTCAACGTTAATACAAATGTTGATAAATATTGTTTAAAAAAAAATAATAATAAAAAATAAAATTGTTTATCATTTATCAAATCTTGGAAGCTGTTTTGGCTGTTTGAAATTTTCATAACATCAAATAAAAGACATTTGCATTAATTAACTGTTTTTACATTTCATTAATATTTGCTCAAATATGAATGTTTCTGGTAAATCTAGTTAACTTCATTGCTATATTTGCCATTTTAAAGGCATACTGTCGCAGATTTAAGGACCTTATTTCTCTAAAAATGGATAATAAATAAAAATTACATTAATTGGTACAAACCAAATCTAGCCATTGCATCACCTTAACTGAACCATGATGGAGTGAAATCCATGTCAACCCTCTGGGCAATTTTAGTTTTTGAATTATGGACCATTGCCATAATTCAAATATTTTTGCCAAAATATCATTAATAAATGGAGTATGGTGGTTATGAAGATGGTCGAATAAAGTACAATTAGGGACAAATCAAATTATTTTTGTTCAGGTAATACTTTGTTAGACCATTAAATAGGTCAGTGGTCTGTGACAATATGCCTTTAATCCTAAACAGTTTTTAGTCAGTTTTGACAAATCACAAATTTCAGTTAGTGCACATTTCCATAAAGTTGAAAGAAATGAGTCTTAATTTCATTGTTTAACATTTCTTCATTTTATAGGCATCTTCATTTAATTATTATGTATGAAATATATTTTGTTATTTAATACAAGTGTTCAATACATCACTGTACCTTAGTTGTATCATAGACATTGTTACTAAAAATCACACTGTATGACTGCACCTTTACCAGAACCGAATTTGTATGAACCTGTCACTCAAATCTGTTTTCTTCTTCCATTGTTTTTATCAGTGTTTGTCAACTGTAGCTATATGTATGTGCGTTCTTAATTTATCTGTTGAATATGTTAATTCTGTTTATACATGTTTTTGTCAAATATGTTTGTATATTTTATATTTAAAATTGTTTTTGTTTTTTTGCATGTGGTGTATCGTATTCCAGTCAAGACACAGTGACTTTGATGAATATAATTTATATTTTTAATGTGAAATGATAAATAAATAAAATGTTTAACATAAATGACTGGTTTAATTGAAATAGGTCTACTCGTTAACTGTTTAAAATTATATTCTTGAACAAATATATATAATTTTGTTTTTTTGTTAATGTTTTAAAAATAAAATATAATGAATAAAATAAAATAAAATAAAGTTTAAAAAATTTAAATAAAGAAAGGAAATATGGATTTCACTGAATATAAATATAAAAAAAGCACCGTTATCACTGTCCTTCACATTTAAAAATATCAGGCGAGTAATAAATCACTCTCCTCATGGTGAGTGATAAATCACTCACCTCAAGACGAGTTATGAATCACTCACCTAATGGCGGGTGATAAATCACTCACCTCATAAGCTTCACGTGAGTGATTTGCATTCCATGAGAAACATCTTGAGTAAAGCTTGCACACTGGGGTCGGCTGAGGTTAGGCAGTTTTTTTTTCAAACAACCATCATGAGGTGTTGTGTTACCATATTTTAACGTAGATGATGAAAAACGCTTCCAAATTATAAAATTAAGATGTGCTTGGCACCCATGCACAATCACACACCTATGGTGTGAAGGACTGTTATCAAATGTGTATTACAAATATATACAGACAAGTATCCATGGAACACTAGTACCTCCAGTTTTGTGCAATTTGACAGACAAATGAACGGACATATGTATGTAAAGGACAGATAAATCCATTGTACTACACATGATAATTGGCACAATTCAGTTCGGTGTGGTTGGGTAGTGGGTGAGGTAGAAACAAGAGTGTATACGAATATATCAGGGCTCAAAATTGCCTGTGGCCAGGTCGCTAAATGCAACCAATGACCAGTTTGTGCGACTTAAATCAGTAACAAATGTTACACAACCATCGATAAATGTCACAAAAGTCTCAACCACAAATGTCGCAACGATATTTGATTCAAATGTCGCACCGACAAATGTTGCAATATATCAACAACAAATGTCATAATTAACAGGCGTTTTTTATAATTTTTCTTCTCTTTTTTGGTGTCCTTTTAGAGCATTACCCATAGCTCTCACAGGGCGGGACGTAGCCCAGTGGTAAAGCACTCGCTCAATGTGCGGTCTGTCTAGGATCGATCCCCGTCAGTGGACCCATTGGGCTATTTTTCGTTCCAGCCAGTGCACCATGACTGGTATAACAAAGGCCGTGGTATGTACCATTCTGTCTGTGGGATGGTGCATATAAAAGATCTCTTGCTTCTAATAAAAAAGAGTAGCCCATGAAGTGGCGACAGCTGGTTTCCTCTCTCAATATCTGTGTGGTCCATAACCATATGCCTGATGCCATATAACCGTAAATAAAATGTGTTGAGGGCATCGTTAAATAAAACATTACCTTCCTTCCTTCCTTCCCTTGCTGAGCAGGATAGCAGGATCAATCCCCACTGTAGCCTCCTCTAAAATGTTTGACTATTAGCACCTGCTTGGTGGTCTGAATCTGCAGCGTCTAATCTTTATTGTGAATGAGTAGGACATTTGTGGCAGTGAAATTGCAACATTTGTCTTCCAAATGACATATGTCAATTTTGTGACATTTGTGGGCACTACACACACGCGTTAACATGAGGCTATGTTTTGTTATGTGATACCAACAATTATTGCACACCCACTGACAGCCTGCTGTTCAAAATTGGTCAAGCCAAAACATGAGGACTAAAGGCTCAAATCATACATGTTATAACAATCAAGTTATTTATGGAACAGGTATTTCCGGTGTGTAAGACTTCAATAAATGGCATAATTACAGAATTGCTCAATTTACAATTTGTTTAATATATACACTAAATACAGCAACAAAACTTACATTGAAAAACATATACTGCTCAATCTTCGCTAGGAATATTAAAAAAAAAAAACATGTCACAGTCAGGTCAGATCAGGTCATATGGCTTATAGTGCATATCAGAGCAAGCTATTTTAGGGCATGCCTGTCATGGGCGCAAGTGTCGACCCATGCTGGCTCCTCTATCCAGGACATACCTGTTATGTCAAATAAAAAATAAAGCAAATTAATTTAGTTCAGTGGATAACAGATCTATCTGTAATCATGCATTATTATGATGATGTATGGAACATCCAAATTGTGACCTGTTCATGACCTCGGAGCAGCCAGTCATGTGACTTTAAATTGTTATCACACATATATGTGTTAACAGTATGTGTTATCAAAATATAGCAGTAGCGACCTGGTAATCATGCATTATTAGGATGATGTATGGAACATCCAAACTGCATTCTCATTGAGAATATGTTTCACAAATTCAAGATGTGCACAAATTGTTTATCATGACATATATTTGGTATATCTCTAGAGAAAGTTGAGTCGTATATGTACAGTAACATCATTTATCTGTCATCCATCTACAATGATTCATAAAAATAACTCTTTATTGTTTTCTTGCATTATTTTGCACTTCTAAGACAAATAAATGAATAATTTGACAGTTATTAGCATGACCTTTTTATACTGACATGACCTATTATGTTGACAGTACCTATCATGTAGGCATGACCTAGTATTTATTGTTGACTTATTCGTGATTAGGTCATCTATTCATGTTGACACCACATGTCTATGTTGACATGATCTATTCATGTTGACATGTCTCAGCTGACATGACCTTTTCATGTTTGACCTGTTTATGTAGACATGACCTATTCATGTTGACCAGTTTATGTTGTCATGACCTATTTATGTTGTCATGACCTATTCATGTTGTCATGACCTATTCATGTTGACATGACCTATTCATGTAGACATTACACATTCATGTTGACATGACCTATTCATGTTGACAGGACCTATTCATGTTGACCTATTTGTCGACATGACCTATCCATGTTTTCATGACCTATTGATGTTGACATGACCTATTCATGCTGACATGACCTATTCATGCTGACATGCACTATTTATCTGTCTGTGAAGTGTTTCAGTTGTATGCACATGTTGACCATTAAACGACTATCACCAAATGCAAATTATGATGGTCCCATTGTTGTACATAGTTGTTATTTTTGTGAAATAAAAACACTGTCAACGAAAAACTATTTCTCGTTTTGTCTTCTTTGTTTAACTGAGTGAAATGTGGCCTAGTGTTATCGTGCTCGCCTGAGATGTGCTGGATCATAATATCAATTCCTTTCATTTCAACTAATTTTCATTCTTATATCCAATTAAGGTTCAAGCACACTGTTCTGGAAACACACCTCAGTTATCTGGGCTGCCTGTCCAGGACAGTGGGTTAGTTGTTAGTGGGTGTAGTGGTCTTATACCTACCCATTGAGTCGTTAAAACTCGCTCTGGGTGGAAGCAGGCACTGGGCTGCGAACTCTGTACCTACCTGCCTTATGTCCGATGACTGAGGGTTAGTTGTTAGTGGTTAGTGAGAGAGAAGAGGGTGTAGTGGTCTTATACCTACCCATTGAGTCGTTAAAACTCGCTCTGAGTGGAAGCCGGTACCGGGCTGTGAATACTGTACCTACCAGCTTTATGTTCGATGGCTTAACCACCACACCACTGAGGCCGGTAGTGATCTCCTTAAGAGGACCTGATGTGTTTTTCCCATTCCAACCTCCATGCATTAAAGGCCATACTATGTAACGATTTGTGTGTGGAAAAAGGAAAGAAGAATGTTTTATTATAAACACGCAAAATATATTTTAATTATGGTTATGTCACATCAGTGTATGGGAAAAGAAAAGAAGAAATATTTTATTATAAACACGCAAAACATATTTTAATTACGGTTATTTCACATCAGACATTTGATTAAGAACCACACAGATAATGAGAGAGGACACCCACTCAACCATGCCATGAGTTACTCTTTTCAATTAGGGGACGGGACATAGCCAGGTGGTAGAGTGCACGCCTGATGCGCGGTCATTCTCGGATCAATCCCCGTCGGTGGGCCCATTGGAACTATTTCTCATTCCAGTCAGTGCTCCACAACTGGTATATCAAAGACCGTGCTATGTGCTATCCTGTCTGTGGGATGGTGCATATAAAAGATCCCTTGCTACTAATGAAAAAAATGTAATGGGTTTCCTCTCTATGACTGTGTCAAAAATGACCATATGTTTGACATCCAATAGCCGATGATTAATAAATCCATGTTCTCTAGTGGTGTTGTTAAACAAAACAAACTTCTTTTGTTTGATTAATCAATGGTAAAGTGCTTGTTTGATGCACGGTCGGTTTGGGATCGATCCCCATCAGTGGGTCCATTGTGCTATTTCTTGCTCCAGCCAGTGCACCACGACTGGTACATCAAATGCCGTGATATATGCTGTCCTGTCTATGGGATAGTGCATATAAAAAATCCCTTGCTGCTAATCGGAAAGAGTAGCCCATGAAGTGGTGACAGCGGGTTTCCTCCCTCAATATCTGTGTGGTCCTTAACCATATGTCTGATACCATATAACTGTAAATAAAATGTGTTGAGTGTGTCATTAAATAAAACATTTCATTTCTTCATTTTAATTAATAGCAAGGAATCTTTTATATACACCATCCTATAGATAGGATAGCACAAGAAAAAAAATTGATTTATTGATCATCAGCTATTGGATATTAAAAAAGATAATTATGACACAGCTTCAGAGAAAACCTGTTACATTTTCCCATTAGCAGGCAGGATAACACATACCATGGTCTTTGATTTATATACCAGTCATGGTGTTGATAATTAAGAGAAATCTTGCTTCATTTTCCCATTAGCAGCAAGAGATCTTTTATATCTACATTACCACAGAGAGGACAGCACATACCATGGCCTTTGATATACCAATCATGGTGTTGATAATTAAGAGAAATCTTGCTTAATTTTTCCATTAGCAGAAAGGCATCTTTTTTATTCACATTACCACAGACAGGACAACACATACCATGGCCTTTGATATACTAGTCTTGGGGTATTGGTTGGGATGGGAAAAAACAAATGGGTCCACTGATGAGGTTCAATCCTACTTCCCAAGCACCTCAGATCCTCCACTATCCACAGACCAAGTGGCAAAATCTATAGTCCTTCCCCCACTATCCACAGACCAAGTGGCAAAATCTATAGTCCTTCCCCCACTATCCACAGACCAAGTGGCAAAATCTATAGTCCTTCCCCCATATCCACAGACCAAGTCCTATCCCCCCCCACTATCCACAGACCAAGTGGCAAAATCTATAGTCCTTCCCCCACTATCCACAGACCAAGTGGCAAAATCTATAGTCCTTCCCCCACTATCCACAGGCCAAAATCTATAGTCCTTCCCCCACTATCCACAGGCCAAAATCTACAGTCCTTCCCCCACTATCCACAGGCCAAAATCTATAGTCCTTCCCCCACTATCCATGGGCCAAAATCTATAGTCCTTCCAAGTCTCCATTTTTTAAAAATAATTTCAGTTTCATTTGACATACAAAGAAAAGAAAAAGTGCTTTGGAAATAACAAAAAAAGCACTATTTTTGTGTACAATTTAGAAAACAATCAGCTCAGAAATAAATAACTTTTAATAACTATAATTAATCAAAGTAAGTGATATAATGTCCTCATTGGGCTAATTCTGTGCAGCATGGCTGGTATATCAAAGGTCGTGGTACGTGCTATCCTGCCTGTGAGATGGTGCATATAAAAGATCCCTCGCTATTAATGGAAAAATTTAGTGGGTTTCCTGTCTGAGACTATCAAAATTAGCAAATGGTTGACATCCAATAGCCAATGATTAATAAATCCTTGTGTGGTTCGACTGATAAATGTGTCATAGAGAAATCTGTTTCAGGTTATATACATCACAGAGTAATCAATTTTGCTTGTGCTATTTTTCATTGGATGGTTTGGTACTGATGACCTGTTCATCACCTAGGAGCAGCCAGTCATGTCTTTAAATTGTTATCTCACGTATATGTGTTAATAGTATGTGTTACCAAAATATGGCAGTAGCGATC
This sequence comes from Gigantopelta aegis, assembly GCF_016097555.1. Taxonomy (NCBI): domain Eukaryota; kingdom Metazoa; phylum Mollusca; class Gastropoda; order Neomphalida; family Peltospiridae; genus Gigantopelta; species Gigantopelta aegis. The sequence goes on along the minus strand of NC_054709.1, from coordinate 27,707,773 downwards.
TGGTCATCTTCTAGGATGAGCCAATCATATATCTTTAAATTATTATCACACAAATATGTGCTAACAGTATGTATTATCAAAATATGGCAGTAGCAATCTGGTCATCTCCTAGGATGAGCCAGTCATATGTCTTTAAATTGTTATCACACATATGTGTGTTAACAGTATGTGTTATCAAAATATGGCAACAGCGATCTGGTCATCTAGGATGAGCCAGTCATAATATGTCTTTAAATTGTTATCACACACATGTGTGTTAACAGTATGTGTTATCAAAAATAACACGATGTTCTCACCAACAAGTGTGTATAAGTTATAGGATAAAACACTATAGCTGCCGGATGTCAAATAGAAGTTCATGGAGAAGACCTGATAGTGATTTAGATTCTTCTGTTATGAGCACACAGCAAATTGAGGATCCAACAAGAGCAAGCCCACGGTGAAATTCATAAAATCTCATGAAATCGGCAGCCATCGAGAAATGACAACAGACTTTACCAAAACTACAACAGAAGGTAAATGGATACTCGTATTTCATTTTCATGTTCTATCATCCAGTGTACGTGTTTGTCTTGTCATTACAGCATATACAGTCATAGCAATACATTTTTATTTATGTATTTTATTTAGTTTTTGTTTAAAAACCCAACAAACAACACAATGATAATCACGATGACAATTATAGACGTACCTTCAAAGCCAATTCACACAATTTGCGGATGATTTTTTTTTTTTTTTTTTAATGTCCTGATGAACGTAAAAGAAATAACAAATAATTCTTAATTATTTTAGTTTAGTTTATCGGGTTGTTTTTTGTTGTTTTTTGTTGTTTTTTATTATTTTATTTTATTTTATTTTATTGTTTTTTTATTTTTATTTTATTTGTTTTTTTATTTATTTTTTATTTTTATTTTTATTATTGTTATTATTATCTTCTTTTTTTTCATTTTATTTAATTTTAATTTATCTTTTTTTTTTTTTTTTTTTTTGTATAATTAAAAAAAATATTAAAAAGTTCATTATATTTATTATTATTTATTATTATTATTATTATTATTTAAATTTGTTATAATTTTTAAAATAAAGTTTTTGACCCAGATATCATCTAAGCTAATGGTTGTACATATTAACATGCAATGTGAATGATATCAATACAAATAGTATGTTACAACATATTAATACACAAGGATATCTGAACACCTAGATTTCTGTGATATATAACACTAACAGTGATATGTAACACTAACAGTGATATATAACACTAACGGTGATATGTAACACTAACGGTGATATGTAACACTAACGGTGATATGTAACACTAACGGTGATATGTAACACTAACGGTGATATGTAACACTAACGGTGATATGTAACACTAACGGTGATATATAACACTAACGGTGATATATAACACTAACAGTGATATATAACACTAACAGTGATATATAACACTAACAGTGATATATAACACTAACGGTGA